>NC_064868.1:62291423-62376423 GCF_024139225.1 Suncus etruscus | reverse complement strand
CAAATGCCCTACCTCCATGCTATCTCTTCAGTCCCTTTAATCCATTTGAGTTAATTTTTGTGTAGGGTATGGATTGATTTTGGATCAATCTTTTGTTTTTTACAGATCCAATTGTTCCAACACCATTTGTTGAAGAGACTGTCTTTGTTTCATTTCACGTTCTTGGCTCCTTTGCCAAATATCAGTTGACTGTATATTTGTGGGTATATCTGGATATTCTGTTCTAATCCACTGGTCTGATACTCTTTGTTCCAATACCATGCTGTTGTGATGACTACAGCTTTATAATAAAGCTTCAGGTTAGGTAAAGAAATGCCACCCAGTTTCTTGTTTTTCAGTATGGATTTGGCTAACCTAGGTCTTTTGTGATTCCAGATGAACTTTATTATAGATTGTTCTAGTTCCTTAAAAGAAATGGTGTCTGAATTTGGATAGGGATTGCATTGACTCTATATAGTAATTTAGGTAAGATAGTCATTTTGTGACCTGGCACAAGTCTCAGAAGAATGGGCATCCTCCATTCACGCCGGAACCAGGCAAGCTATCTACGAAACATCCAAGGTCTTTTATAGCAACAGCTGGAAGCAGTCCTCTACCAGGAAAGACACTACCAAGGGTCTGACATCGACCTCCTAAAAAGAGACTTCCGTTTACACTGAGAAGACTTGACAACAACAATGACCTGCTCTACAGGACATGGTTCTCTCTAGTGCCCCTTAAGTGTGAGGTGAAACGAGAGGATGTTCTGCACCATCCTGACTGCAATATGGGATATGCAGACTCCAGGATCTTTAATACAGAAGCATGATACCAACAACAGAGACTATGTGAGGAATGGAGGTGTATTGCCACGACAGACGATGACTTGAATTGGATAAACTAGTTTGCCTGGAGCCTAGAGTCAGTCCTGTGCCAGGAAACTTCAGGGGTAGGGTCTCCTTGTATTTAGACCATAATTTGTCTTTCCATGTCCCTTATGTTTTGGTGGGCCTATGCAAACAAATGCCACTTTAATACCGTTTTTTACTATGTTCCCTTGACTCCAATCCTTAAGAAAAACAACCCACTAAAACTTTTGAGGTTAACTTAAACTAGTAAGCATATGCATGGAACTAGAGAAATGTACTTTGCCCTCAATGTTTAAGGAGTTACATAAGTCTAATGTCTTTAGATTATATTGTGTGCTGCTAAGAAATAGTATGTACTACAACTGGGGGTTTGAGGGACAAAGTAATTGTATTGTACATGGGTTCAGTTTTGTTTTTCTTAATGTTCTTTGGCTGAAAGTTCAAGGCTGGGATATCATCGATGGGAATACCGAGAATTCTGTTTATGGGTGATTGGGCTTCCACTGTAACTTTACCCTGTCCTCTTTCTTTGCATCTTTGTTGTCATAATTAAAATAAAATTAAAAAAAAAGATAGTCATTTTGATTATGTTGATTCTTCCTACCCATGAGCAGGGAATGTTCTTCCATTTCCTTAGGTTCTCTTCAATTTCTTTCTGGGGAGTTTTGAAGTTTTCATGGTATAGGTCTTTCATTTCTCTTGTCAGGTTGATTCCCAGGTACTTGATATTTTTAGATACTATTTTAAATGGGATAGACTCCTTAATGTCTTTCTCCTCTACTTTGTTATTTGTATAGAGGAATGCTATTGTCTGTTGTGTATTGATTTTGTAGCCAGCCACTTTGCTGTATTGGCTTATTTTTTTTCTAGTTGTTTTACTGTGAACTCGTTAGGGTTTTCTATATATATCATTATATTATCTGCAAAAAGAGACAGTTTGACTTCATCTTTCCCTATCTGGATTACTTGAATTCCCTTCTCTTGTCTGATAGCTATTGCTAGTACTTCTAAAACTATGTTGAATAGGAGTGGAGAAAGTGGGCAGCCTAGTCTAGTTTCTGACAGTGGAAATATTTTCAGTTTTGGCTGTGAGATTTTTATTGATAGCTGTAACTATCTTCAGGAAGGTTCCTTCTAACCCTATTTTGCTGAGTGTTTTCATCATGAATGGGTGTTGGATTTTGTCAAATGCCTTCTCTGAGGCAATTGATATGATCATGTGGTTTTTGTCTGTCTTCTTGTTGATGTGATGTATGGTGTTGATTGATTTGCATATGTTGAACTATCCTTTCTTCTCTGGTATGAAACCCACTTGGTCATAGTGTATAATTTTTTGATGTATTATTGGATTCTGTTTGCTAAGATTTTGTTGAGGATTTTTGCATCTATGTTCATTAGTGAGATTGGTCTGTAGTTTTCTTTCTTGACACTGTCTTTGCTGTCTTTGAGAATGAGTGTGATATTCACCTTGTAAAAGGAGTTAGGAAGGATCCCTGTCTTTTCAATGTTTTGGAAGAGCCTGAGGATCAGAGGTTGTAATTATTTTTGTAATGTTTGATAAAATTCACCCATAAAACCATCTGGATGGTGCTAGCATGGTGGAGCTAGAGGTAAGGTGTCTGCCTTGCCAGCACTAGCCTATGATGGACTGCACTTCGATCCCCTGGCATCCCATATGGTTCCCCAAGCCAGGAGCGACTTCTGAGCTCATAGCCAGGAGTAACCCCTGAGTGTTACTGGCTGTGGCCCAAAAACCAAAACCAAACCAAACCAAAACAAAACATCTGGACCTGGACTTTTGTTCTTGGGGAGTTTCTTAACTACTGTTTCAATTTTCTCAGATGTGATTGGACTGTTTAGGCTTTCTACATCCTCTTTATTCATTCTCAGAAGATGATATTTTTCCAGAAATCTGTCTGTTTCTTCAGGGTTCTCTAGCTTGACTGAGTACAGTTGTTCATAGTACGCCCTCAAGATGTCTTGGATTTCTTGGGGTTCTGTTGTAATTTCTCACCTTTCATTTGTGATCCTATTTATTTGGGTGTTTTTCCTTTTCTTCGTGAGTCTTGCCAGCGGTTTGTCTATCTTGTTTATTCTTTCGAAAAACCAACTCTTGGTCTCATTGATTTTTGTATTGTTTTCTTTGTTTCTATGTTGTTTATTTCTGCCCTGATGTCTATTATTTCTTTTCTTCTGGCTGTGTTTGGGTTTCTTTGTTGTTTTTTCAGCTCCTTAAGGTGTCCTTGTAAACTGTTGATTTTGTCCTTTCCTCTCACTTGACATAGGCCTGTATTGCTATGAGTTTCCCCTAATTACTGCTTTTGCTGTGTCCCATATATTTTGACAATTTGTCTCTTCATTATCATTCATCTCAATGAATTTTTTATCTCTTCCTTGATTTCCTCTTTGATCCAGCTATTGTTGAGTAGCATATTGTTTAATCTCCAGATGTTAGATTTTCTCCAGTTTCTTTTTGCAATCCATCTTGATCTCTATTGCATAATGGTCTGATGGGGTGCTTCTAGTAATCCTTACGTTTGTGACTTTATGCAAGTTAGATTTATATCCTAAGGCATGGTCTATCCGAGAGAAGGTTCCATGTGCACTTGAGAAGAAAGTATATTCTCCTTTCTTGGGGTGGAGAGCCCTGTATAGGTTCATCAGGCCCATTTCCTTTAATTTCTCATTTAGGGCTCTTATGTCTTTGTTAGTTTTTTGACTGGTGGATCTGTCTAGTGGTGATAATGGAGTATTAAAATATTCTACTAATATCACATTTCCTTCCATATGTTGGGGTGTTGTTGTTAAACGAGGGAATGAAAAATGCAAAACGTTTGCTGTCCTCTGGGTGAACTTGTATGTTACAAAAGCAGCCTTTTAGGTCTGTCACAACAAAAGGCCAATCTTTTAGAATGGGGCAGGGTGCCAATTGTAATGAGCCCATGGGAACCATAGTAGAATTAACATTCCTCAAATCAATTAGCAACCAACATTTGCCTGACTCTTTGGTATTAAAAAAAAAACAGGAGAGTTCCATTCTTAAAGTGAGGTTTCAAGATATTCTGTTTAAGCTGGTTCTATTCCAAGTCTATTAGTACCTTTAAATTTGTTGTTAAGGGTTCACTGTGGTGTTCACACATGATAGTGGAATTTCCACAGAATGCAGAGGTGTGTCAGGCACTGAACACAGTGCCCCCAATTAAAAAGTCAGAGCCTCTGAACTAGCCTCAGAAAGGAATCTGTGGTAGAAATATGATAGTCAGCATCCAGCTGACAATATAAATACAGACCCCATAGGTTCAGGGGCAGGGGCTATATATGGTAGGAAGGTGGCCACCTATATTTCTGGACCAATGTATTTAAGCCACTGAGCACACTATTAGATACAGGAACAAGACAATGAACCTATTCCTGTAAGCCATATGGTATTTCTTGCACAGCCCAATTATGGGGCCAGAGTTGTGAAATGATACAAATATTAGCACCTGTGTCAAACATACCTTTAAATTTCTTTTCATAAATTTCAAGGATTATAAATGGGATCTTGATCTTTAAAACTTAGATGTAAAGGCCACCAGGGATTAGTGGAGGCAGTTAGGATGTTAGTGCTACTGAAACCTCCAATCTTATGGCAATAAGAGTGGCCAGACATTTCAAAGGGGAGTAGCAGAAGCTAATGAATGAACTCTCTCGTCATAAAAGTTCCAACAGTTGGCAAGGAATTGACAATTTTTTTGGTTTTTGGGTCACACCTGGCAGCGCTCAGGCATTACTCCTGGCTCTATGCTCAGAAATCTCCCCTGGCAGGCACAGGGGACCATATGGAATGTCGAGATTCGAACCACCATCCTTCAACATGAAAGACAATGGCCTTAACTCCATACCATCTCTCCGGCCCCGGAAATGACAAATTTTATTTCTGCAACATGATCAGGATCTATCACCCCAACATGAATGGTGGTTCCTTTAATAGACTGCTTCTCCCAGGAACAGGTCAACAGTGCCGGACAAAATTTGCCTCTTTATGTCAGATCTTAATTTGTAAAGTTACTGGGCTTTTGTTATTATTAAGGTCTCAGGGCACAGATATCAAAGGCACAACTTCCTGCAGTAGCAGGTTGTAGTGAATCTATTGTTCTTAGCTCTGCTGGCCTGGGCTATGAAGGGGGAATGCCAGTGGGAATATCTCCTAATTTTGTGGTGCCTGGGACTGGCTCCATACCCAATATCCTGAGACAGAGTGATTTGGTAGTAGTATTAAGAAGGCAGGTCCAGGAGGAATCCTGTAATTTCTTTGAAGATGCCCTAGTTTGTCACTCTTAAAATATCTGCCTTGGACTATGATACCTGGGGCTGATTACTTTTCCAGTTACTTAAGACAGGATTACCAGTAAAGTGGCCGTCTTTAGCCCAGTGATTTACCTTGCTGCACTTTGGACAAGGTCCAGGTTGTGCCCTCCAAGGGGCAGTATTAGGAGATGCTCTGTATTCCCTGCAGAAGTAGCCTGACCCACCCCAATTATTCTAAGCTCACCTCTGAGCAGAATAAACTTCAGCGGCATGAATGTTTGCCTGATATTTGATTGAACCAACATTTCTACATGCTTTTATATACCCCATAATTCTCTCTCTCTCTCTCTCTCTCTCTCTCTCTCTCTCTCTCTCTCTCTCTCTCTCTCTCTCTCTCTCTCGCACAAGATCGCCTGGCAATCTTCATTATCATTCTCAAAGGCTAATTGCCTTATCAATTGCTGTTGTGTTTGTTTACATTTAACCTGCTTCTGAAAAGCATGTCAGTTTCACTAGAAATTCTGCATATGGCTTGGAAACTCCCTGAAAAATCTTTGTATAGCTACCCTTAAATTTGGCATTAGCATCATTTTTATCCAAGCCCACAATGCTATCTCAAAACCTGTGCCAAAATATCACGAGGTAGGAAAGCTTGCTTTTTTATGTCAGCATACTGCCCTTACCCAATTAACATCTCATGTCATCTGAATCCCTGAAATTCTTCTACCAGAGTGACCTAGAGTGTGTTTAATCTTAGCCTCAACACTAAGCCATGAAAAGGGACATGAACGAGTTAAAAAGTTTAAAAAGTCTCTGCATACGCCCGGAAAGCCCCAAAAGGTTAAGGTGACCACAACTGAAAATTCTCTGAACCTGTACAACCTGTTACTGTATCTGTGATAAATGTTCCAAATGTTTCCTGAAATGTAAAATCACTAAACTTCCTGAAATCAATGGTCATGCTGTGTTCAGTAAATTTTCCATTGTACTGGAGTGTTATAAAAGAATGACTGGATTTGTGATCGGGACTTCAGCCTCTAGCCTATTGCCAGGCTGGGAGCCCATGCATATATGCTTGAACAATAAACCCCTTGCTTTTGCATGAACTATGAGTCTTGATGTCGTTGAACAGCTCACCGGTCCTTTCAGCCACATCTTCCAGTGCCAAAATTGTGAAGGGCTCAGGCAAGTCCTAGCTATTCCTGATGAGTGCAAAGCACACCCTTACTCCATCCAGTCAGGAACTCAACATAATATGGAGATGTTGGTCTATATGAGGTTCAGGCCTTTTTGAACCGGCTGAGTGAGGCCATGTTCAAGTCTTCATGAAATGGAGGCTCTATATTTGCCTGATTGTTGGGGGAGGAGCAGCTAGGTTCATGATGCCTAGATGTTTCTTCTAAGCTGCTTTTAGCCTCTGAGTCTGAAGGGGCTGTTAACACTTTGCTATGGGTTTCTCCTTCGCCCAAAGCACTAGATCTAGCAGATGGTGATTTTTCTGGTTGAAAACCAGTGGTGAAAGATGAACTATCAGCCCTGGAATGGCTTTTATCTAGAGAATGCATCACTGCTGGGAAAGTGCTTTTTTTTTTTTTTTTTTTTTTGGGCCACACCCGGCATTGCTCAGGGGTTACTCCTGGCTGTCTGCTCAGAAATTGCTCCTGGCAGGCACGGGGGACCATATGGGACACCGGGATTCGAACCAACCACCTTTGGTCCTGGATCGGCTGCTTGCAAGGCAAACACCGCTGTGCTATCTCTCCGGGCCCTGGGAAAGTGCTTTTATTCTCTAATGAAGATATTTCATAGTGTGGTATTCACATTCCCACTTGTTAGATTATACCTTGTTTTACTCAAAACAAAGATCACCCCTGGTTTCTTTGTATTTGTTGGTTTACAACTTGGTTTAATGAAAACAAAGATTGTCTTATATGTAAACCTGGGTGGTACAGGCTCAGGATAGCCTGAGCTATCTGTCCTTACTCTGTCCAAACTTCCCCACCTTGGGGCTGTCTCTGTACTCAGTAAAATTGACTGTTCTGGAAGGAAACTGGCTCTTCGTAGGAGGTAGAAGATTGCCAGACTACACATGTTTCAACCTCACCCTGGTCTGGATTATTTCATGTAGCAACTCTGCCTTAAACTTGTTTACCTGTGGTTAGAGATATGGCGCATGGAGTGAAATTAAAATTGGTGCTCGAATTGAGACTTGAGGACCCAGAAAACCCCAATGACAGTCTGGTGTATAATCAGTCATGGCTCTCTTGAGCTAGACTAAATGTACCATGCCCTTCACTGGAACATTGGGGTACATGGCTCCTGTTTTTGTTGCTCTGGTCCATCTACCTGCATTTATCACTCTGGACTCTACTACCAGGCTCCTAGAGTTTCTCCCTCACACATGCCCCTAGAGGGAAGGGGTGCCTTCCCAGTGATGACTAGTTCTTAATCTAAAGGCCTTCCAAGGACTAATAATTTATCGTTTACTACTGGCACTAAACCAGAGACACCCCATCTCTTAAGGATGATAAGACAATTACCATCTGCAGAATCAATGTCCAAAAATGGCTCAACCAGAGATACCCCATACCCCAAGAACTGAGTCAGGTGGACAAGCCGATGCTGGCAATACAAGTCCTGAGCACTGTCAAATGATTCAATGTCCTAAATGCTTATTGATTTATCTACAGAAAGGAGACCAAAGAAGATGATTTTGTTCACTGGACAGCTATTAAGAGAAACAATCTCAAGAATTTTCTGTGTAGCACTGGAGATGGGGAGACTATAAAGTTTAATGTCATGAAATGAGAGAGGGGACCAAAAGCTACTAATGTATCCAGACCTGGTGGAGTGCCAGTGAAAGGTAGCCGCTAAACTCCCAGTCAACATAGGTTGATCAACATAAATTCTACTGACTTATCCACCAGATTCACTCAGCTGCCCCACCACCTATGGTCTCAGGCAGGACAGAAGCAGTGAAGTGGAGAGAGCTGAAGACTCTGGGCAGCATATCAGATGCTGATGCCTACCATCTTTCTTCTACAGGAAGTGCTTTCGGCAAGGACCTTAGACACCCCAGTGTGCACAGCTTATCAAAGAGACCCCAGCATCCACCACAAAAATTGGAGATGGATAATGAAAGCCCTACCAAAGCCAAACTGAGGACAAATGTTTTCAGAATGCCCTGCACCTGGGTATCCTCCAAAAAATTAACTTTCTTTCTTTTTTATTAATATCTTTATTTAAACACCTTGATTACAAATATGATTATAGTTGGGTTTCAACTATAAAAAGAACACCTCCCCTCCACCAGTACAACATTCCCATCACCAATATCCCAAATATAGCCCCCTGCCCTCGCCTGTACTCTAGACAGGCTTTCTACTTCCCTCATTCATTCACATTTTTATGATAGTTCTCAATGTAGTTATTTCTCTAACTGCACTCATCACTCTTTGTGGTAAGCTTCATGTTAGCCCCCCTCTCTTTTGTTTCTGAGAATTATTGCAAAAATGTCTTTTCTTTTTCTTAAAACCCATAGATGAGGGAGACTATTCTGTGTCTATCTCTCCTGACTTATTTCACTCAGCATAATAGATTCCATGTACAACCATGTCTAGGAAAATTTCATGACTTCATCTCTCCTGACTGCTGCGTAATATTCCATTGCGGATATGTTATACAGTTTCTTTAGCCATTCATCTGTTGAAGGGCATCATGGTTGTTTCCAAAGTTTGGCTATTGTAAATAGCGCTGCAATGAATATCGGTGTGAGGAAGAGATTTTTGTATTGTATTTTTGTGTTCCTAGGGTATATTCCTAGGAGTGGTATAGCTGGATTGTATGAGGGCTCAATTTCCAGTTTTTGGAGGAATCTCCATATCGCTTTCCATAAAGGTTGGACTAGACAGCATTCCCACCAGCAATGAATAAGAGGTCCTTTCTTTTCACATCCGCGCCAGCACTGCATGTTCTCATTCTTTGTGATGTGTGCCAATCTCTGTGGCATGAGATGGTACCTCATAGTTATTTTGATTTGTATCTTCCTGATGATTAGTGATGTGGAGTATTTTTTCATGTGCCTTTTGGCCATTTGTATATCTTCTTTGGCACAGTGTTCATTTCTTTTCCCCATTTTTTTGATGGGATTAGATTTTTCTTCTTGTAAAGTTTCATCAGTGCCTTGTATATTTTGGATATTAGCCCCTTATCTGATGGATATTGGGTGAATAATTTCTCCCACTCCGTGGGTGGCTCTGTATCCTGGGCACTATTTCCTTTGAAGTGCAGAAGCTTCTCAGCTTAATATATTACCATCTGTTTATTTCTGCTTCCACTTGTTTGGAGAGTCAAAAATTAACTTTCTTCTAGGTTATGTCTTTGTTCTATTATCATCACTCACTATATTGCTGGTTAAATTGTATGTTCTACCTGTATATATCTTAATAGCTACTCCTTTGTTCTTTTTTTTTTTTTGGACCACACCCGTTTGATGCTCAGGGGTTACTCCTGGCTAAGCACTCAGAAACTGCCCCTGGCTTGGGGGGGACCATATGGGATGCCAGGGGATCTAACTGCGGTCCTTCCTTGGCTAGCACTTGCAAGGCAGACACCTTACCTCTAGCGCCACCTCACTGGCCCCTACTCCTTTGTTCTATACCCCATTGCAAACATATAATGTTGTGTCCAACTCTAGGGGTTTAATATTAATTTGCACATTTCTTTTTTTTTTTTTGTGCCACACCCAGTGGTGCTCAGGGGTTACTCCTGGCTGTCTGCTCAGAAATAGCTCCTGGCAGGCATGGGGGACCATAAGGGACACCGGGATTCAAACCAGCCACCTTTGGTCCTGGATCGGCTGTTTGCAAGGCAAAGGCCGCTGTGCTATCTCTCTGGGCCCTAATTTGCACATTTCTTTTTTTTGTTTGTTTGTTTTTGTTTTTTTTCAGGCCACACTCTTTTGATGCTCAGGGGTTATTCCTGGCTACACGCTCAGAAATTGCCCCTGGCTTGGGGGGGACCATATGGGACGCCAGGGGATCGAACCGTGGTCCTTTCCTTGGCTAGCGCTTGCAAGGTAGACACCTTACCTCTAGCGCCACCTCGCCGGCCCCTAATTTGCACATTTCTAAGGAAATGCATAATGTTGTTAGATTTGTGTTTTGATTTTGGGTCACACCCGGCAGCGCTCAGGGGTTACTCCTGGCTCCATGCTCAGAAATTGCTCCTGGCAGGCTCGGGGGACCTTATGGAATGCCAGAATTCAAATCAATGACCTTCTGCATGAAAGGCAAACTCCTTACCTCCATGCTATCTCTCTGGCCCCATTGTTAGATTTTTAATGGTTCTCGGTTATCCTAGTGAATGTTTCTCAATTGCTTTTATATTTGATTGTGTATATCATTTCACAACTTATTCTCAAATTAAGTATATCTGCAAAAATGTTCTCATTATGTATGTCTGCAAAAATGTCTTTGTCCACAGAAATTCATGGAAAACAGACTTGGATACTATAGACTGTTACTACTGTGTTCATTACAAGAATACTTTAGCAAACTTGCTTTCAAATTATGTATATCTTCAGAAATGTTCTAATAATTTTATTTAGAGAAGTCTATAAAAAGAAACTTGTATGCTCTAAACTCAGATTTCAGTGCTCAGTGTAAGAATATTTAGGAACTTGTTTTCAAATTAAATATATCTGTGGAAAGGTTCTAATGTTTATATTCAGAGAAGTTTATGAAAATTTGTGATATGTATAAGATAAGGATATGGAAAAAACTGACTATTTTGAGAAGGATGTATACACAATCTAAACTATGATGCTTTTACAGCCACAAATTGCTAGGAATTAGCTATAATAGTAACTGACTTAAAATTTCTCATCACCTTACTTGATACTAAAATTTTTTTTCTCTTTTTATTTCCCCAGATTTTACTATGCCTATGCAAAATAACAGACACTTTTATAAGTTCTGATCTGGGATTCCTGACTCTTGAAGTGAACAATAGAACATGACTTACATACCCCCTCTCAATTTTCTAAACACAAATGAGGCAGTTGTTAGATTATATCTTGTTTTACTCAAAAAAAGATCATCCCTGGTTTCTTTGTATCTGTTTGTTTACAACTCAGTTTCACCCAAAACAAAGCCTGTCTTATATGTAAATCTGGGTGAGACAAGCTCAGGATAGCCTGAACTATCTGTGTTTACTCCCACATCTGTGGATTTTCTCTGTACTCAATAAAAATGATCGTTCTGGCAGGCAACTCTGCTTTAGATTCATTCACCTAGAGTTGAAGGTACAGTGCGTGTGGTGATTTTACAGCCAAGAAAGAGTTTTGTATTCTGGAGAGAGATCCATGTAGATGCACTAAAATAACATTAAAAATAATGGGCCCGGAGAGATAGCACAGCGATGTTTGCCTTGCAAGCAGCCGATCCAGGACCAAAGGTGGTTGGTTCAAATCCCAGTGTCCCATATGGTCCCCCGTGCCTGCCAGGAGCTATTTCTGAGCAGACAGCCAGGAGTAACCCCTGAGCACTGCCGGGTGTGGCCCAAAAACCAAAAAAAAAAAAAAAAATAACATCAAGCTGCCCAGTATGCATATCACCATCCCAGTAAGAGATATACTGATAGGTGTAACAACATCAGTCAAAAACCATTAAATTGGGGCCAAAGAGATAACATGGAGGTAAGGCGTTTGCCTAACATGCAGGTCGGGTAGTTCAAATTCCGGCATCTCATATGGTCCCCTGAGCCTGCCAGGAGTGATTTCTGAGCCTGGAGCCAGGAGTAACCCGTGAGTGCTGCAGGGTGTGACCCAAAAACCAAACCAAAACAAAACAAAACAAAAAACCCACCATTAAATTAGTGTACCTTTGACTACCCAGAGAATTCTGGCCCTAACCCACGAAGGGACCATGGCCCTGACCCATAAGAGGATCATTTCACTCACTATCATTGAGGTCTTCTCAGGTCCCTGTCCAGTGCTTCATATATAAGGCCCCAAACGCCATATTTCCACCCAGGGAATGTGGGTATGGAGCAAGGGTCATGGCAGAAAAATAATCCAAACAGAGTTGAGAGTAAAATATGTGTAGCCAAGTAGCAATCTGTCTTGTCAAGCCGAGAGAGAGAGAGAGAGAGAGAGAGAGAGAGAGCTGCCTGCCAGAACTAGTTTTTATTGAGTACAGAGACCACCCCCATATAGGCCCATCCTGAACCAGTCCCACTCAGGTTTTCTTTTTTTAATTTAATTTTTTTATTTAAACAACTTTATTACATACATGATTGTGTTTGGGTTTCAGTCATGTAAAGAACACCACCCATCACCAGTGCAACATTCCCATCACCAATGTCCCAAATCTCCCTTCTCCCCCCCAACCCCCGCCTGTACTCTAGACAGGCTTTCTATTTGCCTCGTACATTCTCTTTATTAGGATAGTTCAAAACGTAGTTATTTCTCTAACTAAACTCATCTCTGTTTGTGGTGAGCTTCATGAGGTGAGCTGTAACTTCCAGCTCTTTTCTCTTTTGTGTCTGAAAGTTATTATTGCAAGAATGTCTTTCATTTTTCTTAAAACCCATAGATGAGTGAGACCATTCTGCATCTCTCTCTTTCTCTCTCTCTCTCTCTGACTTATTTCACTCAGCATAATAGATTCCATGGACATTCTCCAGGATAGACTACATGCTGGCACATAAAACATACCTCCATAATATCAAGAGGATAGAAATATTGCAGGCTACCTTCATTGACCATAAGGCTCTGAAATTATTTGTAAATTCCAAAGGGACACAGAAGAAAAACTTTAACACCTGGAAGTTAAACAGCCTCATACTGAATAACCAGTGGGTCCGAGATGAAATCAAGGAGGAAATCAAAAGGTTCCTGGAAACAAATGATAATAAAGACACAAACTATCAGAACTTGTGGGACACAGCAAAAGCAGTACTGAGAGGAAAATTTATAGCGTTGCAAGTACACATCAGGAAGGAAGAAGGGGCTTACTTGAGTAGCTTAATGACGCAGCTCATAGAACTAGAAAGTGCTCAACAAAAGGACCCAAAAATAGGGAGACAGAAGAAAATAACAAAGCTGAGAGCAGAAATCAACGAAGTGGAAACCCAAAAAACAATCCAAAAGATCAACGAAAGCAGAAGTTAGTTCTTTGAAAAAATAAACAAGATTGATAGACCACTGGCAAAACTAACAAAGAAAGAGAGAGAGAGAGAGCAACTTGATAACTCATATTAGGAATAAAAAAGGAGAGACCACTCAGGTTTTCTTGAGACACATAAAATATGATAAATAGTTAAATCTCTGCT
Source organism: Suncus etruscus (assembly GCF_024139225.1). Taxonomy (NCBI): domain Eukaryota; kingdom Metazoa; phylum Chordata; class Mammalia; order Eulipotyphla; family Soricidae; genus Suncus; species Suncus etruscus. The sequence continues at coordinate 62,362,951 of NC_064868.1, read as the reverse complement.
TTGGGTAAAGTGAAATTATAAACAATACAAAGAAATCAGGGATGATCATTGTTTTGGGTGGAACCAAGTTGTAGTTTGGAAACCAACAATAGACTCCCTTCTTGAGTTTGTCATCTCTCCTTTCTCCTCATTTCACTTGTTACCTGCAACAGTTTTACATATAGTGGGTTCAACTTTCATGTATTAGCCCTTTAACTAGCCACATATGTACTTCCATGCAATAGAACATTAAAAGTGTAAATAAAATGCTAAGGAGGGCCACAGAGATAGCACAGCGGTAGGACATTTGCCTTGCATGCAGCCAATTCAGGACAGATGGTGGTTTGAATCCCAGCATCCCATATGGTCCCCTGTGCCTGGCAGTAGTGACTTCTGAGCCAAGAGCCAGGAGTAATCCCTGAGTGTTGCTGGGTGTGACCCAAAAACCAAAAGAAATTATGCTAGGGATATTTCACAGGAGTCAAGGAGTCATACTTTGATGCACAAGACTTTTTGATGCATACTTTGATGCACCTGTTTAATCCTTCAAGCACCACCAGTCATGGCCCTGGTGGCCCCCAGTACTGGAGGGCATTATCAGTACTGCATACTTACACCTGAGTATTCAACTGTGTATCGCAAATAGCTGAGTATCATGATTGACCTAGTATCACAGGAAGCTTCCAGGTACCCTCGACACTGTGTAGCACACCACCCAACAAAGAGAAAAACAGTACCTAAAACTCAATGGTAAGGCATGTGCTTTGCATGTGTGAGGCCCTGAGTTCAATTCCAGCACTAAAAAATAAAATACTGGGGGAAGGGTTTGGACTACACTCTGTGGTGCTTAGGACTTACTTCTAGTTATACTTAATGCTCACTCCTGGTGGAGTTTAAAAGACTGTATGTGGGGACAAGGATCAAATCTCAGTCGCATGTAAGGCAAGTCTTCTTTTATGAGGGGAGGAGTTTCAGGGATCTTTCTGGTCTCTAAAGAGACATTTTTATTTTATTTTATTTTATTTTATTTTATTTTATTTTTTTTGTGGTTTTTGGGTCACACCCAGCAGTGCTCAGGGATTATTCCTGGCTCCAGGCTCAGAAATTGTTCCTGGCAGGCACAGGGGACCATATGGGACGCCGGGATTCGGACTGATGACCTCCTGCATGAAAGGCAAACGCCTTACCTCCATGCTATCTCTCCGGCCCCTAAAGAGACATTTTTAAATGAGGACCTGAGACGACAGATAATACAAGGGTTAAGGCCTTGCATGCAACCATAACCTAGGGTTGAATATGCTGCATATGGTTATATGGTTATCTCAGCACTACAAGGTGTCACTCCTGTGCACCGAGTCAGAAATAGCCACGAAGGACTGTTGGGTGTGGCCCAAAATGAAAACAAAAAGGAAGCGATTTGGATGTTTGGATGTCTGTACCTCATGGTTGCCTAGCACTTTGCTGGGAGTTGCCCTTTTCAAATACCCTGTTTGTTATCTCTATCTCACTCTCTTTTGTGCTCTCTCGCTCTCTCTCACACACACACAGTGAAACAGCCTGATCCAATAACGTTCAAGATATCAAATGCATGTCTTAGATAAAGTAACTAAAAAGTTGATAGGAGGAATGACAAGAAAGAAATGAAAAATAAATTTGCAGAAAACAAAAACCTTTGATAACTACATTCCCTACTTTATACATGAGTAGAGTGGTGCTCTCAATGATAAAGATTTCGTTCTTGGAGATTTTTTAGAGAAGGGGAGTCCCAGCAATGTTCAGGGCTTACTCTTGGCTCTGCACTCATAGATCACACCTGGCAGGGTTTGGGAACAATACGGGTGCCAGGTATCAAACCTTGGTTGTCTGCATGTAAAACAAATGACCTACTCACTATATTATTGCTCCTCTCAGAGATCTTGTTTGATACAGCTGCTTCTGGGATGAAGAGCAGAATCTTAAAACTGAAGCATAAACTAACAGAATAAATCTATTAGGCTTCATATTGCATGCTGAAAATAGGGGAACAGATGTACAAGAACACACGTGTGATATCAAAATAGCTCTGGAATTCATCTCCTACCTCCTTTGCCAGAGATACTCTCCTGCTACTGGCCTGGGCAATTACAACATTTGCCGAATGGGTCTCTGGGCTCTAGTTCTACTTTGTTTTGATTTTCTTGCTTTGCATGCAGCCAACATGGGTGCAATCTCCAGCACTGTATATTGTCTCCTGAGTGCAGATATAAGAGTAAGCCTGGTGTAGTGTGGATATATTGGGTATGTTGGGTATCATACATACCCAGTACAGCTGGGTATGGCCAATAAAAAGGAAACAAAGAAATAAAATCTAATATACATATCAAAATTAAGTTAATATTTTGTTGGAAACCATGCAGGCACTGTGCATAGTGTATTGATTTTAAGGCTAATCCAGACTTCTCTGCTGCCATACTTTTATAACTCAAACCCATGCAGATTCAGCTTCACCTGCCTAAAGAGAGCTGTTTCACGCCTCCAAATGTGACTCCTCCCAATCTTTTTCCTCTATCCAGAAAGGCTATTTCACCACTCCAGTCTACCTAAAAAATTTTGATGTGTTCTTCAAAATCTCTATTTGGGGACTGGAAAGATAGTGTAGGCATAAGGAGGTTGTCTTGCATGTGGCCAGCCTAGGTTTGATCCCTGGCACTCCGATATGGTCCTGTAAACTCCACCAACAGTTATCTCTAAGCAAAGAGCCAGAGTAAGTCACGAGTATCACTGGGCATGGTCAAATACACACACACACACACACACACACACACACACACCAAAATGCCTTGGCTTATAGATATGGAGATATCTGGTTCATAATCATTTGTTCTCCTTTCCTTTTATGCTTGGTGCTCAGCTATTCACCTTGAATATGTATCCCTCTAGTATTGCATACTGTCCAATCTCTTCTCTTTCCTGTGTCCTTAGGTGCTCAGCCACAGGACAGTGGTTCTTTTACTTCATATAAACTGCTTTAGTACTTTAAGCCCTCCAGTTTTCTCACTCAGCTGTTCCCCCCGTCTTCTTCCCTTCTCAATTTTCTCCAATTCCTGCTTGATCATCCAAATTACTCCCTTACCAGCATCCTTCCTCTTTGCCAATCCAGCCACACAAACCTCTAACCCTGGATGCATTCTACAAACCAGTTTTCTCCCTTCTTTACCTGGCTATTTGCAATAGACAAAAAAATCCATAGAACCATATAATTTAGTCCCACTAAATGTTGTTTTTTTTGTTTTATTAATATATAATCTTCATTTGTAACTGAATCTACAAACAATACTATAACATACACCCATCCTTATTTACTGCTGAATGTCTACCTACCCACCCACCCATGCCCCAGTGTCATTTGTGTTTTACTGCCAGAGATCAAACTCAGGATCTCATACATGTGAGGCATGAGTTCTACTACTACTGGGCCACTCCATAGTTTCTATCTCTTTGCTTTCTAATTTCAATTTGTGGCATCTTTTTCTCAGTTTTTTTGTTTTTGTTTTTGCTTTGTCGGCCACACCTGGTGACGCTCAGGGGTTATTCCTAGCTATGCACTCAGAAATCGCTCCTGGCTTGGGGGATCATATGAGACGCCAAAGGATCGAACCTTGGTCAGTCCTAGTCAGCTACGTGCAAGGCAAATACTCTACCACTGCGTCACCTCTCTGGCCCCTTTTCCTCCACTTTAAATATGCCTGGGCCTCTCCTGTTAAAAATCTCCTGTTAAAAAATGTGTGTGATAGCACAGAGGTAGGGCGTTCGCCTTACATGTGGCTAATCCAGGACAGACCCAGGTTCGATCCCCGGGACCCCATATGGTCTCCTGAGCCTGCCAGGAGCGATTTCTGAGCACAGAGCCAGGAGTGATTTCTGAGCAGGAGTAACCCCTGAGCACTTCCGGGTGTGGCACAAAAACTGAAAAAAAAAAATCAAACACAGGAATTAGAGAGATAGTAGAGTAGATAAGGTAATTGTCTTGCTTGCAACCACTGTGGTCCCCCAAATCCTACTAAGTAATGATTTCTAAGTACAGAATCAGGAATAAACCCTGAGCACCAGCAGGTATGGCCCCCAAAGCAAAATAAAATTTAAAAAAATCACTGAATCACCCTCAAATACTAATTTATTTCCTGACTTTCTGAGCTTAAACTTCTCCGAATACTGGTAGTCTGCTATTTCTACCCACTCTAATTCATTCACCCTCAAATTACTGAAAAATGTTTCCATTGTAATCACTGGTGGCCTCCAAACTACCAAAGCTAATCTTGAAATTATAGTACTCTATGCAATTTGACACTGCTGGTAATTGCCTCCTCCTTGAAGTACTTATGTTCTTAGGTTTTCATGATACTGACTTTCTATCACAAGAACATTCCTTGTCCAGATGTTCAACAATTCTCTGACCTCTTTGCTCTTCTCATCTATGTTCTCCTGCTTTTGTGTTTAAATCTCTTCCTCCTTGGGGCCAGAGCAGATAAGGTGTTTGTCCTATATGTGGCCAACCTGGATTTGATCCCTGGCACCTCATATATTTCCTAAGTACTGCCGAAAGTGATTTCTGAGTGCAGATCCAGGAATAAATTTGGGGCATCACCTCAAAACAAAACCAAAATAAAACAAACAAAAACCTCTTCCTCCTTCAACTAATGTTAATGGTGTGCTATAGTCTTGTGATGAACTGAAGATAGTTAGGCAGATAACTCAGCAGTTTAACATTTACCTTGCCTGTGTAAAGCCCTGGATTTAATCCAAGAGTTGGCAAAACAAAATGGAAAAAAACTGTGACTGAGATGTTAGCTCACTTGCTGTTGATGGCACTGGAGAACCTGGGTTACTAAAAGTGATGAGGAGAGAGTTGGCAGCCCCTAGAAGAAAATGTATTTCTCTGTCTCTGCGGGTAGAGCTAGGACTAATAAAGTCTGTGATGAGACCTTTCAGGGCACAGACACCAAGTCCCGCCAGCCCCACTAGAAAGTCCCACTAGGAAGCCATCAAGCTGCACCTGATGTCCATTTGTTCTGCCCTGCAAGGTACTTAATCCCCATCATTTGATTTCTCGAGGAACTGTGGGCTCAGAATGGAGCAAGAAATTGCTCTTTGCTGGAAAGGAAATATAGCCTAGACCTTACCAAGGCCTTTGAGGTCCATCACCTTCCTTCAGAGAGAAGAATTTCAGGAGAAGACTAAAAGGTATGGAATAGAAGAGTCAGAGGTAGAGACAGATTTGACCAACTGAGGTATTTATTGGGGATTATATTGCTGCATTTGTTGGGAAAGAGTATAGGGGCTAGAAAAGGTATGTGCTGATGTGTCCTTGGTTAGTTTGTAAATTCTCCATTGTCCTTGCAAACAGGTCGGGTGGGTTCTTGCCATGATTAGTCCTTATGACTTATGGTATAAGCTGATATTCTGCTATTCTCCTGCAGTTAGTTTTCATGATTTATGGTTTGGGCAAACGTCCTATTTTTCTTGCCCACTCCAATGCTTATCTAGTGTCTTCAATCATGACCCACCTTTCTCCTGGTGGGGGTAGAGATGGCCTGATTTTTTTTAACCCCTGCAAGTGTTACATTCCAATGACTTTTAGTTATATAAAAAAGAGCACTAAATTTCTCATGCTACTTCTTGTGAAAAAGGCACATCGTCTAGGGAACTGGATGGCTTGGGGATTCTACAGGCAGTCAGGAGTAAGAGTATAAGAGCATCTGGTTAAAGGTGGCTTTACTAAGGTAAAGCATACCTTTTCACTAAGGTATGCTACTGAATGAATCTGAGTAGACAGGGGGCAAGTAAGGAGAGAGTTATAATACCCATTAGGAGGGCAAAACGGGGAGTAGCCATGGCTAAAACTCATTCAGCAAGTTTCATTCTTCCGTCTCCCAGAGGTTCCTATACTTTGTAGTGCTTTCCCTGATGGCCAAATCTGAGTGATTTGAGAATATAATGCACTTTTCATTAAGGAAGAGGCAGGTTCCCCCTTTTTCTGCTGTCAGAAAATTTAGGGCCCTGTGATTCTGCTGTATGACTGCTGCCAGAGATTGACTTTATGAGTGGATTAGCTGGAAAGTGTCAGCAACTTGCTCTAGGTCAGCAGACAGTTTTTGAGAGATCTGGGATTGAAGGTGCAGGCTAGTGCCCATCCAGGCACCCCTCAGGTCAAGCCAGGAAAGCAGTCCTGCTCCTGCCACTAAAGGGAGAAAGGCTGCCCTTCTGGACTAGTGTGCTAGACTAGGTAATGAAAATTTCTCCTTCCCCATATGCTGTGACATTGAGAAGTATACCACCACACAGCTAGTGAGTATCTGGGAATAACAAATATAAATTATTATATTTGTTATAACTTTCTTTATATATTATATTTATTATATATAATATAATATTATATTATATATTATAATATATTATAATTAATATGTATTATAATTATAATTATAATATAATATAAATATTATACTTAATATATTATATATGATTGTTATAATATAATAATTAATATAATATAATATAACATATTATAATAATTATAATATAATATAATATAATATGATATGATATAATATAATACAATATAATATAATAATATAATATAATATAATATAAATATATTATATTTCTATAACTTTCTTGTTATAACACAAGAAAATAAGACCTTTTGTTATAGTTACTGGTCCATTTATGTTTAAGGATTTATTACATACATGTTACTGTGGAATTATCTGAAAGGAAAAGGCTGATCCTAAAATACAGTGGTGTGGGATTGTAGGACCCTGTAACTAGGTAGCTGGTATGTTCACCTTAGGAGGAGCAGGAATCCAAGTGACAGTGGGAAACATAACCAACAGGTTGAAAGACTAAAGAAAATGGGAGAGGTTGGGGCTGGAGCTATAGCACAGCATGTAGGGCATTTGCCTTGCATACAGTCAACCCGGGTTCAATCCCTAGCATCCCATATGATCCCCTGAGTCTGCCAGGAGTAAATTCTGAGCACAGAGCCAGAATTTAACCCAAATTAACCCAAATGCCACTGGGTTTGGCTCTCAAACAAAAAAAAAAATGGGGAGATTTGAATTATATGGAAAGACTCATTGAGTAAGGTTAACCAGGTAGGCTTGGTGGAGAGTGTGGTATAAATTTTCCCAGCTGGTAGTACATGTACCTAAATCTAGAGTAGGTGCAAATGCATGGAACTGTATGGAGATTGAAGAGACACATCCAGTAAGGGGGCATTCTTGAGATATATTGATAAGGACTAGGGGGTTGTGTCCCATATTATACACCATGAGCTCCCTGTGCTGCTTGGATGCCTTCAGTTGCCCACGGTACCATCAAACATCTTAGAATTTGTGAGTGAAATTCAAGAGGGTGGAGCTGGTAGGAGTCACTTATCAGCTAGAAGATCGGGAAAGCTGGAGTTGGCAGGTGACTGATCCAGGGATGTTGGAGTTCTTTTCTCCTGGCATAGGTAGTGCCATGTTGGATTGCCCAGGACTTTCAGGCTGTGCATGTGGTGAGAATTACCATACAGAGACTTCTACATCTTGGTTGTCTACATATTCGTGTAGCAGATGTCTGAGCATGGATAGAGTAATTAGCCAGAAGAGTTGGGAGGGATGATAGAGAGTGGCTGAGGAGATAGGGTCTCTCATAATATAAGCTCAAAAGGACTGAGATGGAGGGAGTCTTTGGGGACTGCCTGTAAGTGCAGTTTCACCAATGACTTGACCTGAAATGAAACACTGTACGAGTGGCTGTTAAGAGGCACAGTAAGAACTGGGATAGTAACTTTTTAACCTTAGATCTAGTTAAATTAGAGCAAGGTGGCCTTTCCCAGGAAGCATTTGGTCATATGTTTAAACTAGATCTCAAGCCAGTCTTTTAGTTTACCTAACCCCAGAGGGTTCTTCTTCTCGGTTTTGGAGTAAATAGAAAATAAATATCCCCCATTTTCTTCTGGTTAGTAGCTCTCGCTTTCCTTGTAACCAATGTTCTTGAGCCTTTAAGGCTCTCCTATATTCCAAGCACAGAGCCTGCCCCAGTGTCTATCTGAGACCTTTGATGCTACCCACATTTTGGAGTGTTAGGATGTAAGGTCAATCTCAGAGCAACTGAAACTTAAGTCAAGTTAGCATGACAAATGTTCAGGGTTCTATAAGACTCACCTGCAACATGAATTTTGGGGTTCAGAGGCCTTTACTTTGTTACTCTGTTAATATATGGGAACCTCTTTACCATCTTTCTTTCAGGAAGATATCTTATTTTACTGTAAATATGCAAGGATGTTGCAAAAAAGTATTAAATATGTAAAATATGTTGATAAAAGCTCTCTCTCCTTTCTTACAATAAATGCAGTTTTACCTGGCTGCTATGGTCCACAGAACAAAATAAATGCTGTCAAAATATATAATTTTATGTGTCCAATTTTCTAAGAATACTGTCTGGAACATTTAAGATTCTTTATCATAGACCTTGCCAGAAAGTATACAAATTTGTTTTCGGGGCCAGAGAGATAGCACAGCGGCGTTTGCCTTGCAAGCAGCCGACCCAGGACCTATGGTGGTTGGTTCGAATCCCAGCATCCCATATGGTCCCCGTGCCTGCCAGGAGCTATTTCTGAGCAGATAGCCAGGAGTAACCCCTGAGAGCCACTGAGTGTGGCCCAAAAACCAAAAAAAAGAGAAAGAAAGAAAGAAAGAAAGAAAGAAAGAAAGAAAGAAAGAAAGAAAGAAAGAAAGAAAGAAAGAAAGAAAGAAAGAAAGAAAGAAAGAAAGAAAGAAAGAAAGAAAGAAAGAAAGAAAGAAAGAAAGAAAGAAAGAAAGAAAGAAAGAAAGAAAGAAAGAAAGAAAGAAAGAAAGAAAGAAAGAAAGAAAGAAAGAAAGAAAGAAAGAAAGAAAGAAAGAAAGAACAGAAATTTATTTTCTAGGATAAACACAAATATGAAAGGGTTTAAAACACTCACTTAGGTTTCCATGAAACAGTGGTAAACTTGTGGTTTACAGTGGTACCACACTTGTGGTAAAGTTTAGTTCTCTTAAGATCAAGACTAGATTTAATACCTGGTGACAAGACTGACATAAAATAAAATTTCCTTAATAATAGCATGCATCCCCATGAACTGAGCAGACTAATTAACAATATACTCTGAAAGAAAAAAATTATCATGACTTTTTCCATTCAATTTTTTTTTTTGTTTTTGGGCCACACTTGACAGTGCTCAGGGGTTACTCCTGGCTTTGCACTCAGAAATCTTTCCTTGCAGGCTTGGGGGGGACCATATGGGATGCTGGGGATAGAACCCAGTCCATTCTGGGTAAACTGCATGCAAGGCAAAAGCCTTACCGCTATGCTATTGCTCTGGCCCCTCACACAATTCTTTATTCTTAGAAACCACTAAAATTCCCACTTAAAATTTGAGGTTAACACTGTCTACAATTGTATTATGATCAGTTATGTCACTATGTGATGCATTTTCATCAATAAATAAAAAATATTTTAAAAAAATTGAGGTTAACTTAAGCTAATATGCATGTACATGGAAATGTAAAAAATACTATGCCTCTAATGTTTAAGGAGTTACATACGTTTTATGGCTTTAGATTGCCTTGTGTGCTGTTAAGAAATATTATAATGTGTTACAATCTGGGGACTTGAAGGACAAAGCAATTGTACATGGATTCTGTTTTATTTATCTCAATGTTCTTTGGCTGAAAGTTCAAAGTTAAGATATCAAGCAAGGGGACTTCTGAGAATTATGTTATGGGTGATTGTCCTTCCACTGTAACTTTACCTTGTCCTCTTTCTTTGCATCTTTTGTTCTCATAATTCAAAATAAAAAAATTAAAAAAAAAGAAACCACTAAAATTAAAGAGGACTTTCCTACCTGCTTGAAAGTTAAAGTGGCCTATTCTTTCTCTTTAGTCTGTTATCAGCAGTTTACTCATTAGCATACAGACAATAAATTCTGTAGATTGAAGGAGGGAAGGGGCTTGAAGTGGAGCTTCAAAAGTTTCTAAAGATACTTGGAGTTCTGAAACTGCCAGTGTCTTCCCTAAACACCCTAAAAGGGGAATATCTAGGAATTGAGGTCTAATTTCCATACTGCTTGTGAATAGCAGCAACCTCTGGTCTGGAAAAGTAAGCAGGCAGTTGTGAGAGATGCCTTAGGCTCCAAAACTAGGACCTGGAGAGATGCAGGAAATTATCTACAAGGTGAAAGGGTGAAAGAACACTTTCAGAAATTCCAACACTCAAGCCAGGAATCCCACCACACAAGCTTTTGCTCCTAAAAAGGAAAGCATTTTAGTGGAGGAAAACCAAAGAATGATCCCTTTCCTTTCTAGGCTTTTTATTTGAAAGAACCAGACCACACCCTAGGGTGGTGAAGGAATACTTAGTAAGGTAGGACCCAGTCTTTGGCATTTGTTTTTGTTTTTGTTTTTGTTTTTGTTTTTTTTTTTTTTGTTTTTTTTTTTTTGGTTTTTGGGCCACACCCGGTAACGCTCAGGGGTTAGTCCTGGCTATGCGCTCAGAAGTTGCTCCTGGCTTGGGGGACCATATGGGACGCCGGGGGATCGAACCGCGGTCCGTCCTAGGCTAGCGCAGGCAAGGCAGGCACCTTACCTCTTGCGCCACCGCCCGGCCCCAGTCTTTGGCATTTGTTTTGTTTTTGTTTTGTTTGTTTTTGTCCTTCCAGGTCCTTTGTCTTTCTTTTTTTTTGTTTTTGTTTTTGTTTTTTGGGTCACACCTGGCGGTGCTCAGGGTTACTCCTGGCTATCTGCTCAGAAATAGCTCCTGGCAGGCACAGGGGACCATATGGGACACCGGGATTCGAACCAACCACCTTTGGTCCTGGATCGGCTGCTTGCAAGGCAAACGCCGCTGTGCTATCTCTCCGGGCCCGGTCCTTTGTCTTTCAACCAAGTTAACCTAACTTGGAAATTATTAGTTCAAATATATTTTATCAAAATCTCTTGAAAGACTAATTTCTCTGTTCAGATAACAGGAACAAATTCTGATCCTTAATTGCTGATAGAATAAAAACTTTTTAACCCAATTTTATAACTCTAGAAACCGATGTTTCAAACTAGACCTTTTGAATCTGTTTTTATTCACCACTGTTAATTGCTCTCTGTGATGCTTCTCCACCTGGCAGATAAAATCCTTATAGAGAAATTTGTTTCTGGTTTCTCCTTGAGGCTGAAAGCTTTGGAGACACCATGGGAAGGACAGCACAAAGAGGGGCTTCATCACCCCATGATTCCTAACTGAGCTTGACTTGTACCCTCCGTCCTCACAGAGAGCTCAGATTATTGGAGATAATTCCAATGATTGACACAAAAAATAAGAACCTGTATGAAAATGTCTTTATCATCATATGTATATTCATCATGAGCATTTTTCTATATTTTATTTTTTGTTTGTTTTTGTTTTGGCATCACACCCCATGGTGCTAAAGGGTTACTCTCTGCACTGTTACTGGCTCTGCACTCAGAAATCATCCCTGGCAGGCTCAGAGGATCATATGGGATGCCGGGAATTGAATCACCATCAGTCCTGGGTTGGCAGGGTGCAAGGCAAACGCCCAAACACTGTGCTATCTCTCTGGCCCCTCGTATATTTTCTTAAGGTGAAATTATAATTAGTATAAATAAGATATGTTATATTATTATAAAACGTATTCACTTTTTTAATTCATTGTATTATTTAAATGTCATGATTACAAGGTTGTTCATATGACAGGTTTTTTTTCACACATAGTCACTTTTGATTGAATTACAGTCATACAATGAACAACAACCTTCATCAGAGTGCATTTCCCATCAATGTCAATAGTTTTCCTCTCACCCCCCCTGCTGTTCTCTGTCCTACCACCCACCCTCCCCCACCTGCTTCGGGGGCAGGCATTTTACTTTCACCTCTCTTTCTCCCCCTCTCCCCTCTCACTTTCTTTTATGAGACTGTGGTTTGCACTACTTTTAATGAAGGGTTGCTATGCATATCCCTTTTATAGTAGACCCTTCTCTCTTCTAACTGCACTTTCTGCAATTTGTGGCAAGCATCCTAGCATGGACTGGACCTCCTAATTATCCTAATCCTCATCTCAATTGTCTCTGGACATCATCCCCACACTGTCTTTTATTTCCTTTTATCCCAGAGATGAGTGATATTATTCTATGTTTATCCCTCTCCCTTTGACTCATTTCACTCAACATATTAATCTCCATATCCATCCATAGATAAGCAAACTTCATGACTTCATTTACCTAACAGTTGCATAGTATTCCATTGTATAGATATGCACATTGGTGCATCTAGTAAAGAAACAGTGTTTTCTTTAGCCACTAACATGTTGCCAGGCACCTGGGTTGCTTCCAGTGCTGCAATGAACATAGCAGTGCAGAAGGCATTTTTGTATTGTGCTTTTGTGTTATATAGGGTATTGTTAGAGCAGAAGGCAGCTCAATTTCCAGTTTTTGAGGAATAACTATATTGTTTTCCAGAAATATTGGACTAGATGCCATTCCCACCAGCAGTGAATGGTCCCTTTCTCCTCACATTCAGGCCAGCACTAATTGTTCTTGTTCTTTGGGATGTGTGCAGTCTCTGTGGTGTGAAATAATATCTTATTGTTGTTTTGATTTACAACTTGCTGATTAGTGATATGGAGCATTTTTCTATATGCCTTTTGTCCATCTGTATTTCTGTGTAAATATTTGAAGATACCACCAATTAGTAGTACAGTGTGTTTAATATAATAGAATATATTAAACTTCTTTCAAAGTGACTGATTGCATTTACAAATTTACCAGCTATACCTTGGGGTAATGTTGTTCCTGACCATGCCAACACTTTGCATTGTCATTTTTTCTTGTCTTATTTATTAAAGAAACTAAAACAATATATTAAATTATATATATATATGGTAAGTGTGTTTATATGTGATAAGTGTGTTTTTAGATTGTGTTTATTAAATCAAACTATGGCCTGCACACTGTGGGCCCGCCGGAAACATTTATCCAGCCTATTGCCTCTACTTCCTGTCCTGATTAACAGCCGACTTGTCCAGGGCCGCAATCTGCATGTGTGGGATGTGCCACACTCTCCTACTCCCCCTCCTTCTCTCAGTCTCCGGCAGTGGTCGTCAAACTATGGCCCACCAAAAGCAGGCCCACTGTTCCCATTGAAACACTGGTAAATTTATTGATTTAACTTAACTTGTTCTTCATTTTAAATATTGTACTTGGTGTTATGATCAGTTATGTCAACTATATGATGCATTTTCTTTAAATAAAAATTATTAAAAAAATAAATATCCTATTTGTTCCTATTTTGTTTCTACTTCAAAATAAGATATGTGCACTGTGCATAGGAATTTGTTCAGTTTTTTAAAAAACTATAGTCTGGCCTTCCAGTGGTCTAAGGGACAGTGGACTGGTTTCCTGTTTAAAAAGTTTGAGGACCCCTGTATTAAATACATGATGTAAAGGAAAAAAGGAGATAATTCCTATAAACATTGTGTTGCTCCAGGGGTTTTCCTAAACCTAATCTTTCATGCTTATCTTCTCCCCAGAGATTTACCTACCCTTTAGGCTATGTCTGGTTACCCTTCAGATATCTCAGTTGAATTTTTGGTTCTATAGTGTTAGAAGAAAATAAACTCTCAGATCATCAACTTCAGACCCGCTCCTTCTTGGTCCCCTAATGGGGAAACTTCTCGGTCTCTGAATGCACTAGGGAAACAAAGTTGACCCCTGCCAGCCTACAGGGTCAGCACAGATCACAATTTTTCAACTCAAGATTTTCTGTTTGTTTTGTTTTTTGTTTTGTTTTGTTTTTGTTTTGTGGTCACGCCCGGCAGCGGTTAGGAATTACTCCTGGCTCTACGCTCAGAAATCGCTTCTGGAAAGCTCGAGGGACCATATGGGATGACGGGATTCGAACCACCTTCCTTCTGCATGCAAGGCAAACGCCCTATCTCCATGCCATCTCTCCAGCCCCTGACAAGATTTTTTAAGTTACATATTCTAGTAGAAACTGCTAAAGTTAAAGCTGCTCTTTATAGTTTGAACCAAATTTTTTTAATTTGGAAGTACTGAGGAATAACAGGATAAGAGAGAGTAAAGTGCTCAAGGAAGAGAACGGGTTTCTCCAAAAGCAGACAGAACCCCTGTACCAGTTATAGAGTTAAAGTATGAAATTAGACACCTTAAAAGAGAAGATGAGGATAATATGTACATGCAGACATCATGTGCATGCAGTTACCATGTGCATGGGCTGGCAAAACACATGTGCACTGCTTCTTTGTTCCAAGTTAACATGTATAAGGTTTCTCCCAACTTCCCTTTGTGAGGCTTTTTGCCAAGTCCTGTTGTTAGGGTGGTTGCCAGGGGGAAGTTGATTGCTTTTCCTGGCCTTTGTTCTTGCTAGAGCTTCTCCCGGTAGGGGGTCCAGTCTACTCTGGGTAGAGTGGAGCCAGAGATGCTTAAAAACTATAAAGCAGCACCTTCAAACCCTGTCTCTTGATTTTATTACATCTCAAGAATTCATTGCCCTGAGGGTCTCTCCCCTACCTGCCTACCTGTTTCACAGCTATGTACTTTATATGTATAAATAATAAAAAAATAAAAGACAGAGGGTCCAGAGTGATAGTACAATTGTGTAGTTAATCACCTTAAGCACAGCTGTTTAAACCCCCAGAGCACACACCCTGCTTTCCCTAATCCCTTAACCTATCTTTCCTAAAGACAGAAGCAGACACACTCTGTTTTAATCCCCTCTCACACCCTACCTATTTGACTGACACAGAGTCCACACCCTACTCTTCCCTGAGGTGCAAGTGATAAGGCATCTGCCTTGCCCGCACTAGCCTAGGATGAACCACAGTTCAATCTCCCCCGTGTACCATATGATCCCCAAACCAGGAGCGATTTCTGAATACTAGCCAGGACTAACCCCTGATCACCACTGGGTGTGGCCAAAACAAAAACAAAAACAAAAAGGAATGTTTCAATGCTTCTGTTAATAATGATTCATGGAGGTATAGTTTGGATACCCTAGTTTCATATTACAGTGATACTTTTTGTTGGTCTCATAATACAGTGCTCACTGTAATATCTTAACAAATATTTTTAGTCATTAACTTTTCATTTGATTTCATCTGTCTATATCTTCTAATACCCCTATACACAGAGATCCGTGGATAAGGCATCTGAATGCCATAGGCTCTTTTCAGAATGTTCAACACCATATCACTTAGTATTCTAGTCTTAAATGCATGTTTATTGTTTTAAGAATGCTCTTTGCATGTTCTAAATGCATGTTTATTGTTTTTTTTTGGGGGGGGGCACACCCAGCGGTGCTCAGGGGTTACTCCTGGCTATCTGCTCAGAAATAGCTTCTGGCTGGCACGGGGGACCATATGGGACACCGGGATTTGAACCAACCACCTTAGGTCCTGGATCAGCTGCTTGAAAGGCAAACGCCACTGTGCTATTTCTCCGGGCCCACATGTTTATTGTTTTAAGAATGTTCTTTGCATGTTCTAAATCATTAAGCCTTTTTTTCAGCAAAGTTTCCCTCCAAGGAAGAAGAAATCCTTTTCTCCTGACATGCCAGTTTTATATTTTGAAGTGCTTTGACTCATTCAACTTGGATCAATTTTTCTATGAATTGATCCTTTTGTCCGTCTGTGAGAGTGAATGTAGTAGCCACCTCTATGTTAATGTTTGTCCATATTGTACGTAATGTCTGTTTATATTGTATTTAGCTTTTCCTTCTTGTATATCACCATTTCTTTTTCCCAGGAAGATGATGCCACTGCTGCCACAGTGGTCGTGCTGGTGCTTATAGTTCCAATTCAGTATAAGTTTGTAGGAACTATATAAATCAACTCAGCTGAACTTGCTGCAGACCACTCACTGTATGGAAAGTAGGACTCAGGCAGCATCGCTGACATGTGAACTGCTCATGATCCTCTTCGTGGTTCATTCTACATGAAGGTCTCCAGCTCTATGTCATCACTCTGATAGCTACTGCTCTCAGAGTTACCATAATTTTTGGTGTATAAGATGACTGGGTATATAAGATGACCCCTACATTTCCTGTTAAAATATCGGGTTTGTGCTATATTCACCATATAAAACTACCTCTGTTTTAACATATACCAAATGGAAATTAAAAAACATAAGAGAAAAATAGTAGAACCCTGAAAGGTTAACAATATATGTTTAATAAAGCTAGACTTTAGAGTACCAACAATCATTTTGAATTTGTCATTTGTTGTGACTCTGATTTTTCTTTATTGTGATATATAGAGAGCAGGGAGAGGGGTTCCTCCAAGAGCAGCTGGCTGGGGTGCAGTGATTAATAGGACAGCTAGAGGGAGACAGAGCGCCTCCTCTGTGTCCCATAAAAGCAGAACAGAAGACTAAGTACCAGAAAGTGGCATATGCAGTGGCTGGGTGAGATGCAGCACTCAGTAACTCAGCTCCTCTGTGTGCCCTGAAAGATGAATCAGAATAAACAGAGGACTGAGTGATGACGCCTGGCAGCTGGATGGGATGCAGTGGTAAGAGGGGGGTGGATCAATCACCCCTGAAGCTGGAGTAAGTTTCAGCATGCCGTATACTGGGTTATAAGACCACCCTCGAGTTTTAAGAAGTTTTGCCTGGGTTAAAAAGTCATCTTATGGGCCCGGAGAGATAGCACAGTGGCGTTTGCCTTGCAAGCAGCCGATCCAGGACCAAAGGTGGTTGGTTAAAATCCCGGTGTCCAATATGGTCCGCCGTGCCTGCCAGGAACTATTTCTGAGCAGCCAGCCAGGAGTAACCCCTGAGCACCGCCGGGTGTGGCCCAAAAACCAAAAAAAAACAAAACAAAAAAAAGTCATCTTATATGCTGGAAAATACAGTGCTAGAGTCCCTGAACTGTAAGTCATCTTCAAAGAAGGCAGGCACACTGCTATTGCTGATGTGTTCTTGGAGATCAATTTCTACTATTTTAGTTCACCATAGACTATTGTTCACATCTGGTGTCAGCTATTGAGATATATTCGGATCTAGGACATTTCCTGAACTGTGAATGCTATGAGCCATTTTCCAGACTCCACAAGACTGCATTGCGGATTGCATTTGGGATCTGGAATTTATCTAATCTCCTCAGACTATCTCAAAATATTTAGGGGATATGTATAACCTCTTTGAAAATTCTTAAGTGTTTCTCTTTAACATGTATGTGTTCTATGGTATATTATGCTATTCCCTTTTTCATTTGGATATGCTAGTAGAAATTTTTAGAAAAGAGTAGAGATAGTCCCCCATGAAGTATTTTTGTGCTTTAGATAGAACCAGGATAGGTCAACAGTTGGTTTATTATCTTCTCCATAGGCCGCAGTAGTATCCTATGGCACTGTTTCTTTTGCATAGGTGCATTAAAATGGGAAAATATTGGAAACTAATAGTATCTATTAGGGATAAAGACTCGGGCCGGGCGGTGGCGCTGGAGGTAAGGTGCCTGCCTTGCCTGCGCGAGCCTAGGATGGACCTCGGTTCGATCCCCCGGCGCCCCATATGGTCCCCCAAGAAGCCAGGAGCAACTTCTGAGCGCATAGCCAGGAGTAACCCCTGAGCGTCACAGGGTGTGGCCCAAAAACCAAAAAAAAAAGACTCAATAATTTCCAACTACAGGGGACATTCCACTCTGAACATTTACTTTGGTGACTTGACTTAGACATCAGTCATTTACCCCTGAATCTTGGGACCAGCACGGTTCTCTGCACTTATTCTAGGAATCTACCATCTACTAGTACAAACTCTGGATCTACTCCTACTAGCCACAGTCTGATCTCTCCTCTCTATATCTATAAAAGTTCTGGAAATTGGCATCTATGACAACCCTGAAGAAGGTTTGGATGACCCCCTTCTAACAGGATACCCTTACAGAGGATGAGAGGTTCAGTGTCACCTTACAGCTCAAACTGTGTTTGATGAGAACCTTTCCTGAGACCTTGAATAATGACTATGAGGGTTAGACCAATTACTGAGCCTGGAGCCTGCAGATGGCACTAAGGCAGGATGCTTCATGGGTAGGGATACCCTGTTTTTGAACATGGGTTTCTTTTTTTGTTGTTGTTGTTTTGGGCCACACCCGGCGATGCTCAGGGGTTACTCCTGGCTGTCTGCTCAGAAATAGCTCCTGGCAGGCACGGGGAACCATATGGGACACCGGGATTTGAACCAACCATCTTTGGTCCTGGATCCGCTGCTTGCAAGGCAAACGCTGCTGTGCTATCTCTTCGGGCCCAGGATACCCTGTTTTAGGCCAACTTTTGCTGTGCCTATGCAAAATATTACCAACCTTTATCTTTAGAAGCATATGGCATAATCTTAGAATCATGGGATGAGAATTCTTTTGCTTTTCTATAAGCCAATTAGAGGGAGATGTTGGGTTACTGGTCTTACTCTAATCAATATTTGTAGTCCACCATAGGGTGTGATCTTCTTATGGTATATTGGATTATTCCCTATTTGATATTCTTCTCCCACCTTAGGGAGATGGGAGAAGGCAGAGGCTTATTCTTCAGTCTTCCATCACTGATCTGTGCTCAATCTTAGGAACAGAAAGCTTGGGTGGTTGAATTTCTTGTTTGAACACTGGAATTCCTGAACCCATTCTTGTATCTCTTCACTGTGTGGATCATTTTCTGCATCAACGTTTGCTTCCAGGCCTGCATCTCACCAGACCCTCATATTGGAGCCATAGACTCCACTAACAGATGCTCCACTAATACCTACTCACTGTGTAAATGATGCTGCTGAAGTAAGATCCCAAGATGTAGAAGTTTCTGGTGAGGTCAGATCCCTGGTGAGTAAAGCACTCACAAAGAAGCAACCAACAGCCACTTTGGAAGAGTAACTCAGTTTGTGTTAGTAACTTGTAACCTCTGAATTAACATGCTGAGGTGTTTTTGAGAGGGATATAATTTTCTGTTTCCCATTGTTTATGCAAATCACGTTCTTGTATATTAAAAGAAACCAGAACTACATAAGGCATAAATATCGCCTGTTGATCTTCCAGTCCTATGCACTTCAAATACCTAGCACTCTGGCGAACAGAGGTTTTTTTTTTTTTTTTTTTTTTTTTTTTTTTTTTTTTTTTTTTTTTTTTTGTGGTTTTTGGGTCACACCCGGCAGTGCTCAGGGGTTATTCCTGGCTCCAGGCTCAGAAATTGCTCCTGGCAGGCACGGGAGGACCATATATGGGACGCCGGGATTCGAACCGATGACCTCCTGCATGAGAGGCAAACGCCTTACCTCCATGCTATCTCTCCGGCCCCAGGTTTTGTTGTTTGACCCCTCCAATCACTTCAAAACTGTATTTAATATCTTATAGAGCCCAATTTCTGGGCCTATCTCTTAAAGAAATTACAGACACTTCTGCCCCTGAATCAAATATACCTTCAAATTTTCTGCCTTGGATTTCAAGAGTTAACAATGAATTTTCCTCTTTAAGCTTAGCAGTGAAAGCTATCAATGCAGAAGCCTCAGGGTTAGTACTCCTCAAGCCTCCTTCCCTGATGTGTTCTGATTTTCCAGGCATAACATAAGGAAGTAATAAAAATTGAGCTATATTTTCACCTTTTTTAAAAGTACAGACTGTGGATACTAAAATAATAACTATTATTTATTTCCCCTACATGATCAGAATCTATAATCCCCAGGACAATTATTTTTCCATTGACTGTTAAACTGCTTCTTCCTGCAATAATCCCCATAGTCCCTTGAGGGAGTGGTACTGTTATGCCAGACTTAATCTTATAAGGGCATTGAGCTGGAATAAGGGTCAAGTCCTTCATGCAAGGAATATCTAAACCTCAGCTTCCTAAATTGCAGGTTTTAATGAGTTTTCTAGATTTGGGCTGGGAAGCTGAATTATTGATGAAAGGGTTCCCTGATTTTGAGGGGCCAGGGACTGGCCTCTCATCCAGTTTCCTGAGACAGGTTGATTAAGTCTTGGTCCTGAGTGGGTGGGTCCTTTAACAGGTACAAAAAGAGGTTCTGACCTGCATTGTTTTAGTGTATGCTCCATTTTCCCTATCCTGATTGATCTAGACTATTAATTTTACTCTTAGAATCCTCATCAACTACATCTTCCATTGTAAATATTGAGAAGCACTCAAACAGGTCTTTGCCACTATGTTAAACTCCTGTTAAGTCCAATACCCACCATCGCTCCATGTACCAGGTATTCAATACAAAACAAAGAAAGAAGACCATAATCTGAACACGCTTTGTTTTATTTTTGGGCCACACCTGGTGATGCTCAGGGTTTACTCCTAGTTATGCACTCAAAAATCACTCCTGGCTTGGGGGACCATATGGAATGCCAGGGGATCAAACTGCAGTCCGTCATAGGTTAATGCATACAAAGCAAATGCCCTACCAATTGCGCCACTGCCCCAGGCCCTGAGCACACCTTCTTAAAATTACTGAGGTAAGTCCTACTTAAACCTTCATATTCTATAATATAATTATTTATCTAATGGGGAGAATTCATTTCTGATACTGAGTTATTACTAATTTTCCTAAGAAGTATCCCTTGTGGGGGAGGTGAGTTCTTTCTACTCTCTCTAAAAGGCTGAGCTGGCAGGTGGGTGGGTAACAATTCTACAGATTAGCCTTCTGACTGGGCCATTTCAACATCATTAGATTCATTTTGTATGCCATTATCCCCAAGAGAAAACTCTAGAGGCTCTATTGGCCTCAAATAGTGGGGTGCGCCCCCCAGGGGGCATGAGGCTCCAGAAAGGGAGTGCATTTGACCTCGGCAAACACTGTCATAACAAGCTAAGCCCCGTGTTTCTGTCTCTGTATGTCTCTGGAACTGAGAGTTGCTGTGTCCTGCTTCAAAACCCGCTTCAATGCATTGCAAAATGTGTTCATTGTAGTTCTCCTGGCTCTAGCATTTTGTCATTTCAGAAGTTTAGTCCTTTAAGGTTAAAGTTCACTTATTAATCATCCCAATCTCTGCTAACACCTTGTACAAAATCTGGGCGACAAAGATGAAAAATCAAAAACTGTATTTGTAATAATAGTAGCTAACATTTGTTTGGGTTTTTCTTGTTTTTTTTTTTTTAAACCCTTCACCATTGCAGCATTCCCATCACCAATGTCCCAAGTATCCCTCCTCCCCACCCCACACTGGCCTGTACTCTAGACAGGCCTTCCACTTCCCTCATTCAGTCACATTTTGTTATGATGGTTCTCAGTGTAATTATTTCTGTGACTAATACTAAAGGCATCTTTTTTTCTTGGTTTTTGGGTCACACCCAGTGGTGCTCAGGGGTTACCCCTGGCTGTCTGCTCAGAAATAGCTCCTGGCAGGCACGGGGGACCATATGGGACGCCAGGATTCGAACCAACCACCTTTGGTCCTGGATCGCCTGCTTGCAAGGCAAACGCCGCTGTGCTATCTCTCCGAGCCCATACTAAAGGCATCTTTAAGGAGGAAACAGTACTCTCCAAACAAGTAAAAACAGAAATAAACAGATGGGACTATATTAATCTGAGAAGTTTCTGCACCTCAAATGAAATAGGGCCCAGAATACAAAAGCCACCTACTGAGTGGGAGAAACTATTCACTCAATACCCATCAGATAAGGGGCTAATATCCAAAATATACAAGACACTGACAGAACTTTACAAGAAAAAATCATCTAACCCCATCAAAAAATGGGGAGAAGAAATGAACAGACACTTTGACAAAAAAGAAATACAAATGGTCACAAGGTACATGAAAAAATGCTCCACATCACTAATCATCAGGGAGATGCAAATCAAAACAACTATGAGGTACCATCTCACACCACAGAAATTGGCTCACATCACAAAGAATGAGAACAAGCAGTGCTGGCAGGTATGTGCAGAGAAAGGAACTCTTATTCACTGCTGGTGGAAATGCCGTCTAGTCAAACCTTTATGGAAAGCGCTATGGTGATTCCTCCAAAAGCTGGAAGTTGAGCTTCCATATGATCCAGCTATACCACTCCTAGGGATATACCCTAGGAATACAAAAATCCCTTCTTCACACCTATATTCATTGCAGCGCTGTTTACAATAGCCAGACTCTGGAAAAAGCCTAGATGCCCCTCAATAAATGAATGGCTAAAGAAAGTGTGGTACATATATACAATGGAATATTATGCAGCCATCAGAAAAGATGAAGTCATGAAATTTTCCTATACATGGATGGATATAGAATCTATTGTGCTGAGTGAAATAAGCCAGAGGGAGAGAGATAAACACAGAATGGTCTCACTCATCTATGAGTTTTGTGGAAAATAAAAGACATTTGTGTAATGATTCTCAGAGACAAAATAGGCCTGGAAGGTCCAGCTCATGACATGAAGCTTACCACAGAGAATGATGGGTGCAGTCACCGAAATAATTACACTCTTTTGGACACACTCAGTGAATCTCTTTTTTTTTTTTTTTTTTGGTTTTTGGGCCACACCCAGTGACGCTCAGGGGTTACTCCTGGCTATGCGCTCAGAAGTCGCTCCTGGCTTGGGGGACCATATGGGACGCCGGGGGATCGAACCGCGGTCCGTCCTAGGCTAGCGCAGGCAAGGCAGGCACCTTACCTCCAGCGCCACCGCCCGGCCCCCACACTCAGTGAATCTCAAGGGTTACTCTTGCTATACACTCAGAAATTGCTCCTGGCTTGGGGGACCATATGGGATGCTGGGGGATCAAACCATGGTCCATCCTAGGCTAGCGCATGCAAGGCAGATGTCTTACAGCTTGCACCACAATTATGGCCCCTAAATGCCTTCTTAATATTTGGGTTTACTGGCCTTTTAGAATTATTAGTAATTGGGCCGGGTAGGTGGCGCTGGAGGTAAGGTGTCTGCCTTGCAAGCGCTAGCCAAGGAAGGACCGCGGTTCGATCCCCCGGCGTCCCATATGGTCCCCCCAAGCCAGGGGCGATTTCTGAGCACATAGCCAGGAGTAACCCCTGAGCGTCAAACGGGTGTGGCCCAAAAACCAAAAAAAAAAAAAAAAAAAACCCAGAATTATTAGTAATTGCTTCAGAAACTTTCAAAACAATGCTATGAGCCTGTGCAGCAGCAAATTTTAATGCAAGGCTAGAGAATTCAGCCTGAATCTTTTGATTCTCACTGGAAAATTCAGTCCAAATCCTTTGATTCTCATGCTACCTATAAAATGAGAGAATAAGGAAAACTATAACTAATGCAATTAGTATGAACAGAAGCCAGGGTCCTTCAACCGAAGCCCAAGCAAACAACATCACATTGAACCAAAGAGTCGTAAGCCAAAAAGTTGAAATACACCTCAGAAAAAACATGAAACAGTCATATGACCACTCAGCAGCAGAGTCCAAGACCCAGTTTGAGGGTCTGGTGAGACACAAGCCTGGAAGCAAGCACTGACACAGGAAATAATCTACACAGTGAAGAGGTAAAAATCCAGTACTTAAACAAGAAATTCAACCACCCAAGCTTTCTGCTCCTAAGATGGAATGCGACTCAGTGGAAGAAGACCAAAGAATGTACCTCTGCCTTCCTCATACCCCTGTTTTTATTGATAAGAATCAGGTCCCACCCTAGGGTGGAAAAAGGATACCAAGTAGGGAATAATCCAATATCCCATCACCAGATCACACCCTAGGGTGGAGTACAAATATTGATTAGGGTAGGATCAGTAACCCAACAGGTAGGGTGCTTGCCTCTGCATACAGCTGACCCAGGTTTAATCCAAGCACCTGTATGATCACTTATACCCTTCCAGGAATGCTCATTGAACACAGAACCAGGAGTAAACTCTGAGCACTGTTGGTTCTGTTGTTATTTTAAAAAGAATTGAGTTTTTTCCTTCATTTTCTTTTTGTTTTGAGGCAACACCTGGCCTATGGTGGTACTGGTGATCAAACCAGGGCTGACCATGTGTAATACAAGTACCCTACCCACTCTGTACCATCTTCTAGCTATGTATTTTTATAGACAGATTTTTTTATTTTCAGATAACTACCAAGCAGTGGTGGATAACCACCAGCACTACACTGGTAAGTATGTAGGAGCCACACAGCACTGGGATAAAACTCAGGGCCTTGCACATCCCTTAACTATCTTACAGTTCTAGGAAAATCCTTTATTTTTAAATGCCTTTTCAGGATCCTGGGATATGATACTGTGATTAGGACTCATTTTTTGAATGAACTCAACAGCTGGTTGAATCTCTGGTACCACATAGCCTCTTAAACATCACTGGGTGAAGTCCTAGAAGCTCAGAGCTGTGCCAGGTATGACTCTAGAGTCCAATCTAAAACATCACTGAGGGGGGCCTGAGTGACAGCACAGTGTTAGGGTGTTTGCCTTGCATACTGCTGACCTGGGACTGACCTGGGTTCAATCCTCAGCATCCCATATGGTCCCCCAACCTGCCTGGAGTGATTTCTGAGAGCAGAGGCAGAAGTAACCCCTGAGTGCTGCCAGGTGTGAGCCCCCAAAAGAACATCACTGGGGTGGTCTTTGCACTGCAAAGCCAGAGTAGCCTCACATTCTTGGACCCTTGAACTAAATTTCTATTGATTATTTTCCAAAAGTGTCTCCAGTGGTCCACTGGGCATCAATTGGGATGCATCCTAAAATAAATTTAAATTAAAAAAAATAAGAAATAGAGGCCAGAGCAATAGCACAGTGTTTGTCTTGCACAAAGCTTACCTGGATTTCAATTCCCAGCATCCCATATGGTTCTCTGAGCCTGCCATAAGTAAGGACAGAGCCAGGAGTAACCCAAGTACATCTAGATGTGGCCCCAAAACAAAAAAAAAACAGAAACAAAATAAACAATAACAAATATAAACAGAAAGATATATAGTGTGTAAGTCTCTTGCCTTGCATGCATCCTAACTGGGTTTGATCCTGGGAACCATATGGGCCCCCAAACACCATCAAGAGTGATCCCTGTGCACAGAGCCTTGATCACTGCCAATACATTCAATACCAACAATAAAAACAAACAAAAAAACAAAAATTAAAAATACCTATATAGTGGCCAGTTTTGAAAAACAACCTTGAATTTGATACTCAGCACCACATAAAGGAGGAAAAAGGCTTTTTCATACTTACCTAGTAGGGAACTCTCATGGTCATGAAAGTGATTTTCCTGAAGCAAGGCTATCCATGCACTCCAAATGTGCTGCTCCTAGAGTTGCCATGAATGTAGGAAACTCAACTGTATGGTTGTGTACTTGGGGACTGTGTTTGTAAGCTTCCCTGGTTTAAAAAATGTATTTTGACCAGAGCAATAGCACAGAGGGTAGGACATTTGCTTTCCCAACCCTGAGTTTAATCATCAGCATACCATATCTTCCCAAAAGAACCTCCAGGAGTGATTCCTGCGTGAAGAGCCAGGAGCAACCCCTGAACAGCACTGGGTGTGGCCCCAAAACAAATAAAAAATAGCCAGAGAGATAATACAGGGAGTAAAATTCTTTTTTTTTTTTTTTTTTTTTTTTGGTTTTTGGGCCACACCCAGTGACGCTCAGGGGTTACTCCTGGCTATGCGCTCAGAAGTCGCTCCTGGCTTGGGGGACCATATGGGATGCCGGGGGATCGAACCGCGGTCCGTCCTAGGCTAGCGCAGGTAAGGCAGGCACCTTACCTTTAGCGCCACCGCCCGGCCCCAGGGAGTAAAATTCTTGCTTTGCATGGTTATGAGCATGTTATGAGTGATCCCTGAGCACAAAACCAGAAATAATATCTGAGCACTTCTGGGTGTGGTCCAAATCCACTCCTCCAAATATCTTGGGGCATGAAGATGGCTCAAAGTGCATGGAGCATGTGCTTTGCATGTATGTTCAATTTCCAGTATAATCAGGTTTGCTGAGAGTAGTGTGTAAGTGCATATATCCTCTTGCACTGCACCAAGTGTAGATCATGACACCAGCTGATATGCCATCCCACCCAAATAAAATTATCTTGAACTTAGCCTCTGTTCACAGCTAATATGCTCGTTTTGGATTCTCTCACATCACCAATATAGACATCAATCAGGAGTGATTCCTGAGTCAGGAGAAACCCCTGAGCATTCTCAAGTTGGCCCCAAACAAACAAACAAAATGCAATCTTCAGTCCTGTTCTTTTTTTTCTTTTTTTTTTTTTTTTTTTTTTTTTGGTTTTTGGGCCACACCCGGTGACGCTCAGGGGTTACTCCTGGCTATGCGCTCAGAAGTCACTCCTGGCTTGGGGGACCATATGGGACGCCGGGGGATCGAACCGCGGTCCGTCCTAGGCCAGCGCAGGCAAGGCAGGCACCTTACCTCCAGCGCCACCGCCCGGCCCCCTCTTTTTTTTTTTTTTTTTTAGTCCTGTTCTAAGAATTTCTCAATTTTGACCCTTCCTCTTTATTCCAATTGCCACTCCCCTGGTGCAAACCCTGATAATTTTCCTTCCTTCCTTCCTTCCTTCCTTCCTTCCTTCCTTCCTTCCTTCCTTCCTTCCTTCCTTCCTTCCTTCCTTCCTTCCTTCCTTCCTTCCTTCCTTCCATCACTTTCCACCTCTGGTTATAGTCCATGGCATTCTGTGGCAGTTGTGGTAAGTAATTTTGCACATCATTACAGTAAGCTTAAACAATATTGTAACCCTATACCTAACCAATAACAAAACATTTGGTTTTTTATTTAATTACGTAACTGTAATTTATAAAGCTATTGATGGTTAGTTTTAGGCATAAAATATTTCAACACCAGTCCCACTACCATAGTCACTTTCACTCCAATAATGTTCCCATACTCTCTCCTGCACATCCCTCACCTGCCACCTTATAAGATATATTTTAAAGTTCTATCGCAGGAGTATGTAGCCCAATATGAGGACATTTATCTGGCCTGCCAGGCGTATTTTGCCACTGCTGCCTTCCTATTAAGCAGCCAACTTGACCCAGGCACACTGTGTGCATGTGTGGAATGTACACTGAATTCTCCAAATCCCTTCCTTATCTATCTCTCAACTCCTCCTCTCTGTCTCAAGTGTGATCACATAAGTCATGAGCTTGCCTGTGGAGAGCCTGCTGCTGCCTGAGGACAGGTAAAAACAAGTTAGGACATTTTCACGTTAGGAGGTTCTACTTTTTTTTAATGTTTTAGTTAGTAATGCCTTTTTTTAGGTTAAAGAGGCCTTTTTTTCTGAAGTTAGGAGGCTTATTTTTGCAGATAGGTTTCTTTTTATGAAGTTAAAAGAATCTGTTTTTTTGAAGTTGGTGAGATGATTGGGGGTGGTTTCTAGGGGGGTTGCATCACAGTGATAACACAAATTGTCAGTTCTCAGAGGTTATAAAAGAGGTAATAAAAGCTGGTCAGTTTTAATGGAAATGGTCAGTGTTCAGTGTTATCACCTGAGTGCCCAAAACTGGTAATCTGCCTAGGGCCCCATGAGAATTTAATCCAGGTCTGCAGACAGCTGAAGAGCAGGAAACCCAATTTAATTGACAGCAAGTGTATTTAAATTCTGATTGCTATTCAGTTGTGTATGATGTTGTATGTGTGCTGTGTAAGCCCTGGTTCACAGTGTTGTGATCTCTGAGCAGTCCAAGTTCAGTCATAGGCTTGAATGCCTAAACTTGTATTAGATTTGGAAGAAAAGGGGGCATATGTGCCTTCTTTTTTCCTGCAGTGAAATATGATTGATATGAAAATGAAATATGATTGTGTATGTCCACAGATTACAGTGTAGTTTGCATAGGGATAGTATGAAAGGTAGTAGAACCAGCTCTGTACTTTTGCCGCTTTCTTCACTACATCAGTGTGAGCCTGAGGTAAAAGCAGAGTTTTAACAATATGGGCACTGTTGAGGCTAAAGTAACGTGGACTGGTAAGGCTGAATTGATGGAAACCGATCAGACTGCAATGATGGGCAGTGACGTCTGTATGTTGTGTGGGCAAAGTTATTCCTTGTATAGCATTTTTATAGTGCTGTATATATGTATATATATGTATTTTACTAAGAGAAATTTGGAATCCCTAGGAAACAATAATGTCAAGAAAGAGAAAAATAGACTCTGTAGGATATTCAAAGAATATTAAAAAAACAGTGGACTTAAGAATTTTTCATGCAGTACATAGAAAGAGCTGTGTGTTTGCCATGCCAGAATATAGTGTCTGTATTCAAAGAATACTATTTGCATTGACACTATCAAACTCAACATAAAGATAAATATGATTGTTTGATCAGAGAAGTGAGAAAAGATAAAATATTAAAACTAAAACATACATTGACAACTCAGCATAATACTTTTGTGAAGAAGAATCAGCTAAATATTTAATTACTGCTAGCAAGTTCTCAAGTTGCCAAGTGCACTGGCAGACTATTTGTGGAGGAAGAATTTGTTAAAGAATGCCTTCTTTCTGTTGCCAAAGAGATGTGTCCAGAGCAGGCTGATTTATTTAGTACAGTGAGTCTTTCGGGATCTACAATTTCGTGAAGGACTGAAGAAATGAGAGACAATTTACATCAGCATTTTCAAAACTCTGCAAAAAATCCTATTTTTCCTTGCACTCAACAAAAGCAATGATGTTCATAATTCTGCACAACTTCTAATTTTTATTCGTGGGAGAAATAATTATTTTGAAGTCACAGAAGAGCTTGTTGGACTGAAAATCATCAAAGAAGCAACTACAGGAGAGAATATCTATGAAAAGGTTTGGCAAACTGTGAATGGTTTGGAGCTGAACTGGGCTAAAGTAGCCATTGTGACAACTGATAGTACTCCTAGCATAGTGGGATCTTGCCTAAGAAAGGAGTAATTGCTCACATTAACCAAGAGATGTACAAACATAGCCATTCTCATTCAATAGCCATGTATTGCCTCACCCACCAACATGCACTATGCTGTAAATCATTGAAGGGGATCTGTTATGAAAATTGTGGTATTTTGTATTAACTTCATTAGAGTAATGCATTAAACTACAAGCAATTTTAGGAATTTCTGTCTGTGGTAAGTGTTGCCTATGAAGATGTTCTGTACCACACAGAAAGCTTATCTGTGATATTCAATCACATGTAAAAGCTTTGAAGTAAAATTAGACCTTTTCTTTTTTTTTGTTTGTTTTTGTTTTTGTTTTGTTTTTTGGGCCACACCCGTTAGATGCTCAGGGGTTACTCCTGGCTACGCGCTCAGAAATTGCCCCTGGCTTGGGGGAACCATATGGGACGCCGGGGGATCGAACCGTGGTCCTTTCCTTGGCTAGCACTTGTAAGGCAGACACCTTACCTCTAGCGCCACCTCGCCGGCCCCAGACCTTTTCATCAAACAAGGAGGATAATTTCTGCCATCTCCCCACATCTCAAAATCTGTCAGTGAAAAGACCATTGATTGCACATCTGAACAAAATGTGTGTGGATTCTGGTTACATCTTATTTTATCTAAAACAAAGATCATCCCTGGTTCCTTTCTATGTTTGTTTACAATGTGGATTTACCCCCCAAAAGAGATTGTCTTACTTGTAAACCTGAGAGACAATGGCTCAGAATAGCCTGAGATATCCGTCCTTATTGCTTCACCCAGGGGTGATCTCTGTAGTCAATAAAAACAGAAGTTCTGGAAGGCAGTGATGGATATACAAGGCAGAAGACTGCCAGACTATATGTCTGACTATACGTCAGCCTGGTATGGATTATTTCATGCGCGACTCTGATTCACCTGGGATTCACCTGGGGTTGGTGATACAGTGCATGGCGTGATTTCACAGATTTACTGGAAATATTGCAAAAGGAGTTCCAATTTAGATTTATAGGGCTTCATCTCCATGAAAACGTCATACAGCTTTTCATAACCCATTTTCTATTGACAATGAAAATGTGGGTACATAACATAAAATGGGCAGAGTGATGGCACAGCAGTAGGGCACTTGCCTTGCATGCAGCCGACCCAGATAGACATGTATTCAATCCCTGGCATCCCATATGGTCACCTGAGCCTGCTAGGAGAGATTTCTGAGCACAGAACCAGGAGTAACCCCTAGCACTACCAGGTGTGCCCCGCCAAAGAAAGCCAAAAAGAAAAGAAAAGAAAAGAAAAGAAAAGAAGAGAAGGAAAGAAAGAAAGAAAGAAAGAAAGAAAGAAAGAAAGAAAGAAAGAAAGAAAGAAAGAAAGAAAGAAAGAAAGAAAGAAAGAAAGAAAGAAAGAAAGAAAGAAAGAAGGGGCCGGAGAGATAGCATGGAGGTAAGGCGTTTGCCTTTCATGCAGGAGGTCATCGGTTCGAATCCCGACGCCCCATATGGTCCCCTGTGCCTGCCAGGAGCAATTTCTGAGCCTGGAGCCAGGAATAACCCCTGAGCACTGCCAGGTGTGACCCAAAAACCAAAAAAAAAAAAAGAAGGAAAAAGAAGGAAGGAAGAAGAAAGAGAAAGAAAAAGAGAAAGAGAAGAAAGGAAGAAAAGAAAGAGAAGAAAGAAGAAAGAAAATAAAAGAAAGAAGGAAGGAAGAAAAAGCAGAAAGAGAATGAAAGAAAGAAGGAAGGAATGAAGGAAGAAAGGAAAGAAAGGAAGGAAGGAATGAGAAAAAGAAAGAAAGAAGACAGAGAATGAAAGAAAGAAAGAAGAGAGAATAAAGAAAGTAACAAAGAAAGGAAGAAAAGAAAGAAAAGAGAAGAAAAAAGAAGGGAAAAAGAAAGAAGAAAGAAAAAGGAAGGAAGGAAGGAAGGAAGAAAGAAAAAAGGAGGGAAGGAATGAAGGAAAAAAGGAAAGAGAAGAAAGAAGGAAGGGAGAAGGAAGTAATGAAGGTAAAAAGAAAGAGAAAGAAAAAGGAAGGAAAAAGAAAAGGAAAGAAGGAAGGAAAAGAGAAGGAAGTAAGGAAAAAAGAAAGAAGGAAGAAAAAGAAAGAAAAATAAAGAATGAAGAAGAAAGAAGAACGAAAAAGAAAGAATGAAAAGGGAAAGAGAAAGAAAGAAAAAGAAAAAGAATGAAGAAAGAAGAAAAGAAAAAAGAAAGAAAAATGAAAGAAAGAAAGAAGAAAGGAAGAAAGAAGAAAGAAAAAGAAGAAAAATAATGAAAAAGAGAAGGAAGAGAGAAAGGAAGAAAGAAGAAAAAAGAAGAAAGAATGAAAGAAAGAAGGAGGGAATGGAGGAAGGTAAAAAGAAAGAAAGAAAATGAGAATGAAAGAAAGAAGAAAGGAAGGAAAGTAAAGAACGAAAGAAAAAAAAGAAAGATAAAAAAGAAGGGATGAAAGAAAGAAGGAAGAGAGAAAAAGAAAGAATAAAAGAAAGACAGACAGACAGAAAGAAGGAAGGAAAGAAGGAAAAAAGAAAAAGAAGAAAGAATGAAAGAAAGAGGAGGGAATGAAGGAAGGTAAAAAAGAAAGAAAATGAGAATGAAAGAAAGAAGAAAGGAAGGAAGAAAAGTAAGGAAGGAAAGAAAGAAAAGAAAGAGAAAAAGAAAGGGGATAAAAGAAAAAGAAAGGAAGAGAGGAAAAGAAAGAGAATGAAAGAAAGACAACAGAAAGAAGGAAGGAAAGAAGAAAAAAGAAAAAGAAGAAAGAAGAAAAAGAAAGAAAAAGAAGAGAATGAAAGAAGAAAGAAGAAAGGAATGAAGGAAGAAAAAGAGAAAGATAGAAGAAAGAAAGGAAGGGAGGAAGAAAAGAAATAAAGAGAATGAAAGAAGAAAGAAAAAAAATGAAAGAGAAAGAAGGAAGAAAAAGAAAGAAACAAGAAAAAGAACAAAAAGAAAGAATAAAAGAGAATGAAAGAAAAGAGAAAAGAGAAGAAAAGAAGGAACAAAGAAAAAGAAAGAGAAAGGAAGGAAAGGAAAAAAGAAAAAAAAGAAAAAAAAGAAAGAGAAAAAGAAAGAAAAAGAAGGAAGGAAGAAAAAGAAAGGAAGGAAGAAAAGAAAAGAGAAGGAAGAAAAAGAGAGAAAGTAAGAAAGGAAGGAAGGAAAGAAAGAAAAGAAGGGAAGGAAAAGAGAAGGAAGGAAAAAAGAAATAAAGAAGGAAGAAAAAGAAAGAAGAAAGAATGAATGAAATAGGAAAGAAAGAAAGAAAGAAAGAAGGAAGGAAGGAAGGAAGGAAAGAGAGAATAAAAGAAAGAAGAAAGAAAGGAACAAAGAAAGAAATGAAGGATGGAAGGAAAAAGAAGAAAGAAATAAAGACAGAAAAAAAGGAAAGAAAGAAAGAAGGATGGGCCTGGAGAGATAGCACAGCGGCGTTTGCCTTGCAAGCAGCCGATCCAGGACCAAAGGTGGTTGATTCGAATCCCGGTGTCCCATATGGTCCCCCGTGCCTGCCAGGAGCTATTTCTGAGCAGACGACCAGGAGAAACCCCTGAGCACCGCCGGGTGTGGCCCAAAAACCAAAAAAAAAAAAAAGAAGGAAGGAAGGAAGGAAGGAAGGAAGGAAGGAAGGAAGGAAGGAAGGAAGGAAGGAAGGAAGGAAGGAAGGAAGGAAGGAAGGAAGGAAGGAAGGAAGGAAAGAGAAGGAAGGATGGAAGAAAAAAGAAAGAAGGAAAGAATGGAAAAAGAAGAAAGGAAGGAAATAATAAAAGAAAGAAGAGAAGGAAGAGAAAGAAAGAAAGAAAGAAAGAAAGAAAGAAAGAAAGAAAGAAAAAGAAAAAAGGAAAAATAAAAGAAAGGAAGAAAGAAAAGAAGAAAAAGAACGAAATAGGAAGGAAGGAAAAAAAGAAAGAATGAAAAAGGAAGGAAAAGAAGAAGGAAGGGAAGGAAGAAAGATAAAGAAGCAAGAGAATGAAAGAAAAGAAGAAAGGGGCCTGGAGAGATAGCACAATGGTGTTTTCCTTGCAAGCAGCCGATCCAGGACATAAGGTGGTTGGTTCGAATCCCGGTGTCCCATATGGTCCCCTGTGCCTGCCAGGAGCTATTTCTGAGCAGACAGCCAGGAGTAACCCCTGAGCACCGCTGGGTGTGACCCAAAAACCAAAAAAAAAAAAAAAGTAAGAAAGAATGAAAGAAGGAAGAAGGAAGAAAGAAGAAAAAAGAAAGAATGAAAGAAAAAAGGAAAGAAAGAGAAGAAAGAGGAAAGAAAAAATAAAAGAAAGAAGGAAGGAAGAAAAAAGAAATAAATAAGAAGAATGAAAGGAATAAGAAAAGAAGGAAAGAAAGGAAGGAAGAGAAAATGAATGAATGAATGAATGCCATGCATGCATGAAAAAAATAAAATGCCAGAAAAAAGAAAGGAAAGAAAGAGATGAAAGAAAGAAGAAAGAAGGAAGGAAGAAGAAAGAAAGAAAGAAAGAAAGAAAGAAAGAAAGGAGGAAGAAAAAGAAAGAATGAAAAAGGAAAGAAAATGAATGGAAGAAGAAAGGTAGGAAGGAAAGAAAGAAAAAAGAATGAAAGAAAGGAAGAAGGAAGAAAGAAGAAAGAAGAAAGAAAAAGAAGAAAAAGAATGAAAAAAGAAGGAAGAATGAAGGACAGAAGGAAAAGGGAAAGTAAGGAAAGAAAAGAAAGAAAAAAGAGAGAAAGAACGAAAGAGAAAGAATTAAAGGAAGAAAGAAAGAAGGAAGGAAGGAAAAAGGAAAGGAATGAAGGAAAGAAAAAGAAAAAAGAGAAAGAAGAAAGGGAATGAAAGAAGTAAGGAAGGAAGGAAGAAAAAAGAGAGAGGAAAAGAAGAAAATGAAAGACAGAAAGAAAGAAAGAAGGAAGGAAACGAAGGAAGGGAGCAAAAAAGAAAGAATGAAAGAATGAGGGGCTGGAGAGATAGCATGGAGGTAAGGCGTTTACCTTTCATGCAGGAGGTCATCGGTTCGAATCCCAGCGCTCCATATCCCCATATGGTCCCCCGTGCCTGCCAGGAGCAATTTCTGAGCCTGGAGCCAGGAATAACCCCTGAGCACTGCTGGGTGTGACCCCTGAAAGAAAAGAAAAGAAGAGAAGAGAAGAGAAGAGAAGAGAAGAGAAGAGAAGAGAAGAGAAGAGAAGAGAAGAGAAGAGAAGAGAAGAGGAAAGGAAAGGAAAGGAAGGAAGGAAGGAAGGAAGGAAGGAAGGAAGGAAGCAGGAAAGAAAGAAAGAAAGCAGGAAAGAAAAGAAAGAGAGAAATTTGAGAGGAAGAAAGGAAGGAAGGGAGGGAGGAAGGAAGGAAGGGACAAAGGGAGGAAGGGAGAAAAAGAAGAAAGAGAATGAAAGAAAGAAGAAAGAAAAGGAAAGAAGGAAAAAGAAAGAAGGAAGAAGAAAGAGAAAGAAAGAAGAAAGGAAGAAAAGAAAGAGAAGAAAGAAGAAAGAAAATAAAAGAAAGAAGGAAGGAAGAAAGAGCAGAAAGAGAATAAAAGAAGGAAGGAATGAAGGAAGAAAGGAAAGGAAGGAAGGAATGAGAAAAAGAAAGAAAAAGAAGAGAATGAAAGAAAGAAGGAAAGAGAATAAAGTATCAAAGAAAGGAAGAAAGGAAAGGAAAGAGAAGAAAGAAAGAAAGAAGGGGAAAAAGAAAAAAGAAAGAAAAAGAAAGGAGGGAAGGAAGAAAGAAAGAAAAAAGGAGGGAAGGAATGAAGGAAAAAGGAAAGAGAAGAAAGAAAGAAGGAAGGAAGGGAAAAGGAAGTAGTGAAGGAAAAAAGAAAGAGAAAGAGAAAGGAAGGAAAAAGAAAAGGAAGGAAGAAAGGAAGGAAAAGAGAAGGAAAGAAGGAAGGAAAAAAGAAAGAAAAAGGAAGGAAGGAAGAAAAAGAAAGAATGAGTGAAGAAGGGGCCGGGCGGTGGCGCTGGAGGTAAGGTGCCTGCCTTACCTGCGCTAGCCTAGGAGACGGACCGCGGTTCGATCCCCCGGCGTCCCATATGGTCCCCCAAGCCAGGAGCGACTTCTGAGCGCATAGCCAGGAGTAACCCCTGAGCGTTACCGGGTGTGGCCCAAAAACCAAAAAAAAAAAAAAAAAAAAAAAGAATGAGTGAAGAAGAAAGATGAAAGAAAGAAGGAAGGAAAGAAGAAAGAAAAATGAAAGAAAGAAGAAAGGAAGAAAGAGAATGAAAGAGAGAAGGAAGAGAGAAAGGAAGAAAGAAGAAAAAGAAGAAAGAGAATGAAAGAAAGGAGGGAATGAAGGAAGGTAAAAAGAAAGAAAATGAGAATGAAAGAAAGAAGAAAGGAAGGATAGTAAGGAAGGAAAGAAAGAAAAGAGGGCCGGAGAGATAGCATGGAGGTAAGGCGTTTGCCTTTCATGCAGGAGGTCATCGGTTCGAATCCCGGCGCCCCATATGGTCCCCTGTGCCTGCCAGGAGCAATTTCTGAGCCTGGAGCCAGGAATAACCCCTGAGCACTGCCAGGTGTGACCCAAAAACCAAAAAAAAAAAAAAAAAAAAAAAAAAAAAAAAAAAAAAAAAAAAAGAAAGAAAAGAAAGAGAAAAAAGAAAGGGGATGAAAGAAAGGAGGGGCCGGAGAGATAGCATGGAGGTAAGGTGTTTACCTTTCATGCAGAAGGTCATCAGTTCGAATCCCGGTGTCCCATATGGTCCCCCGTGCCTGCCAGGAGCAATTTCTGAGCCAGGAAAAACCCTTGAGCACTACTGAGTGTGACCCAAAAACCACCCCCCCCCACACACACACAGAAAGAAAAGAAAGAAGGTGGGGCCGGGCGGTGGCGCTGGAGGTAAGGTGCCTGCCTTGCCTGCGCTAGCCTAGGACGGACCGCAGTTCGATCCCCCGGCGTCCCATATGGTCCCCCAAGAAGCCAGGAGCAACTTCTGAGCGCATAGCCAGGAGTAACCCCTGAGCGTCACAGGGTGTGGCCCAAAAACCAAAAACCAAAAAAAAAAAAAAAAAAAGAAAGGAAAAGAAAGAAGGAAGGGAGAAAAAGAAAGACAGACGGAAAGAAGGAAAAAAGAAAAAGAAGAAAGAATGAAAGAAAGAAGGAGGGAATGAAGGAAGGTAAAAAAGAAAGAAAATGAGAATGAAAGAAAGAAGAAAGGAAGGAAAGGAAGGAAGGAAAGAAGGAAAGAGAAAGAAAGAAAGTAAAGAGAAGAAAGGAGGAAGGAAGAGAGAAGAAAGAGAATGAAAGAAGGAAGAAAAGAGAAAGAAAGAAAGAAAGAAGAAATGAAAGAATGAAAGAAGTAAGGAAGAAGAAAGAAGGAAAAGAAAAACAAACAAAAAAGAAATGCTATCTGAATATAATGATATTTTATTGTCATCCTAAAAACCAAAGGTCTAGGAAACTAATTTTAAATGTTTTTTTTGTTTTTTTGTTTTGTTTTGTTTGTTTGTTTGGTTTGGTTTTTGGGCCACACCCGGCGGTACTCAAGGGTTACTCCTGGCTCTGTTCAGAAATAGTTCCTGGCAGGCACGGGGGGGGGGGGGGGGGGAACCATATCTGACGCCAAGATTCGAACCACCTTAGGTCCTGGGTCGCCTCCTTGCAAGGCAAACGCCACTGTGCTATCTCTCTGGCCCCAATTTTAATTTTAATTTTAATTTTTTAATAAGGACCTGTGACATTTAATTTTCTAAATTTACTTTTTTTTTAAAACAAAAAAAGGGCAGTTTTCATATTTTCCTCCTTAAACCTTAAAGCTAAATTCTAGAATGCTAACGTGAAAAGCGTGCTCTTAGAACAAACTTGAGCACCTAGCACACAACCCCTTCCAGAGCTCCAAGCTGGGGGTTTCTGCCCCGCCTGGCTGCACTGTCTTTAATCTAGCCAAAGGCAATGCTGACTCAAAATTGCCAAGTGATTTCCGCAAAAATTTTAGGGTGTAATTCCACCTTCAATGGATGCCTTCAAATCTTACCAGACTTAAATACTTTATTTGGTAAAAGGGGTTCTGTCCCCAGACTCCAAAGACTTTAATTCTTGTAGCTAAATGGCATTAATGCTGATTAATCAGGCCATTGATAGTCAATTAGTACAAATTTATTTTCAGCCATGGCTACCACTGAATTTAAAAAACCTACCTCCGGGGCCGGAGAGATAGCATGGAGGTAAGGTGTTTGCCTTTCATGCAGGAGGTCATCAGTTTGAATCCCGGCGTCCCATATGGTCCCCCGTGCCTGCCAGGAGCAATTTCTGAGCCTGAAGCCAGGAATAACCCTTGAGCAATGCCGGGTGTGACCCAAAAACCACAAAAAAAAAAAAAAAAAAAAAAAAACCTACCTCCACTCCCGCAGGCTGCATTTGGCAAGTAAAGCCAGTGGAGTGAATTTACATTCTTTACTAAAGATAAATTGTTATCATATATGGGGACCTTGGTAATCAAGATCAAATAGTAGGGCCCGGAGAGATAGCACAGCGGCGTTTGCCTTGCAAGCAGCCAATCCAGGACCAAAGGTGGTTGGTTCGAATCCTGGTGTCCCATATGGTCCCCCGTGCCTGCCAGGAGTTATTTCTGAGCAGACAGCCAGGAGGAACCCCTGAGCAATGCCGGGTGTGGCCCAAAAACCAAAAAAAAAAAAAAAAAAAAAAAAAAAAGGATTAAATAGT
The DNA here is from genome assembly GCF_024139225.1 of Suncus etruscus. Taxonomy (NCBI): domain Eukaryota; kingdom Metazoa; phylum Chordata; class Mammalia; order Eulipotyphla; family Soricidae; genus Suncus; species Suncus etruscus. The sequence goes on along the minus strand of NC_064868.1, from coordinate 62,325,535 downwards.
AATAAGAAGGTTAGAAATAGCAGTGTCACTGTGATTTAAAAAATAGTGGATTTATGATATTGCATGATCAAACTGAATTATCTTTCTAAATTAGAAATGATCTAGGGGCTGGAGCAGTGGCACATGTGGTAAGGTGTTTGCCTTGCACACGCTAACCTAGGACAGACTGCAGTTCGATCCTCCAGCGTCCCATACGGTCCCCAAGGTAGGAGCGATTTCTGAGCGCATGGCCAGGAGTAACCCCTAAGCGTCAATGGGTGTGGCCCAAAAAGCAAAAAAAGAAAAAGAAAAAAAGAAAGAAAAAAAGGAAGGAAGGAAGAAAGGAAGGAAGGAAAGAAGAAGAAGAAGAAGAAGAAGAAGAAGAAGAAGAAGAAGAAGAAGAAGAAGAAGAAGAAGAAGAAGAAGAAGAAGAAAACTAATCTAATGTTTATATACAAAAATTCTAGGAAATAGAAACTTAGATGCTTTTAAACTCATGTTACAGTGCTCATAAAATTGGATCTATCGAAAATTATAAAAAAAAAAGGGGCCGGGCGGTGGCGCTAGAGGTAAGGTGCCTGCCTTGCCTGCGCTAGCCTAGGACAGACCGCGGTTCGATCCCCCGGCGTCCCATATGGTCCCCCAAGCCAGGAGCGACTTCTGAGCGCATAGCCAGGAGTAACCCCTGAGCGTCACCGGGTGTGGCCCAAAAACAAAAACAAAAAAGAAAATTATAAAAAAAAATCTAAATTATCAAACTGCAATTTAAAATTTAATGGTTACTCTGTGTGTTCTGTAAATTTGACAAAGATTTTTTTTCCTTTTTTCTTGGCACCTCCAGTATTTTTTCTTGTTGTTGTGATACTTAATGGCTGTTAGTTTGCATTAAAAAAAGGCAGAAAGTCCTCTCTGCAGTGTGGATCATTCCTCACGCAGACAGTGATCTTAAACCAGCTTAAAGGACTTTGCATTAAAAAAAAGGCAGAAAGTCCTCTCTGCAGTGTGGATCATTCTTAAACCAGCTTAAAGGACTCCATAACCCTCAATGGGTGTCCCAAATGATGATTTCTCCAACCTTACTAAATTTACGCTAAAGAGTATAACATAGGGGCCGGGTAGGTGGCACTGGAGGTAAGGTGTCTGCCTTGCAAGCACTAGCCAAGGAAGGACTGCGGTTCGATCCCCCGGCGTCCCATATGGTCCCCCCAAGCCAGGGGCGATTTCTGAGCACATAGCCAGGAGTAACCCCTGAGCGTCAAACGGGTGTGGCCCAAAAACAAAACAAAAAAAAAAAAACAAAACAAAAAAAAAAGAGTATAACATAAAATTATTCAGCAATCTGGCAACAAGATTCAAGATTTAAGTGTGAAAAACAACTAATTTTCTGTAGTTTATTGAATTAAATGCATTTGAGAGGACTTAACTGAAAGTCCAGTTCTCTTAGGTAACAGACTGGTCATGGGTATCTGAAAGCTTAAATGCAATCACTAATCTAGTTTGAACCTTACCAGAGAAAACTTACCCTAAAAATAGTAAGAAATAACAGTAAAGTAAACTCAGCTGTGTTTTTTTCCCTGCATAACAAAACCTGTATGGCATCAAAGAATTTTTCCTAAGAAATACTGGCAGTGTGTCTTCACACGAATACCTAAATGCTCAGGTAACAAGTATAATATCTTCTACATTAATAATTTTCACAAATATACCTGCTAATTAACTTTACATTTTATTATTTTTTAATTTTCTTCCTATTTTATTTCAATTTTTTTCAAAACTTTGCTCTCCTTTATCTTAAAACATATGTTAAAGAAAACATTATGATCAGTTATGTCAACTGTGTGATTTTCTTTTTTTCTTTTTTGTTTTTTGGGCCACACCCAGTGACGCTTAGGAGTTACTCCTGGCTATGCACTCAGAAATCCTGGCTTGGGGGACCATATGGGATGATGGGGGATTGAACCGTGGTTCGTCCTAGGTTAGCGCAAGCAAGGCAAATGCCCTACTACTTATGCCACCACTCCAGCCCCATCTGTATAATTTTCTTTAAAAAATTTAAAACTATATATAATAATTATTTTATAATCTTATGTGTAGTCAAATCTATGCTCATAAAAAAGGAAGAAAAATCTATGAAGAGTTGTAAAACTTGCAATATATGGCAAAAAATGTTGCTTCATTTCTGAGTCTCAAAAATAACTATTTACCTACCACTACATTACTAATTATTAATAAATAAAATACATTTAAATATTGTGACTATAAGAAATTTACCTTGCTTCATAACAATGTTAAAATAAAAAATGCTATGATGCTTTGACTTAATTTCTGTGCTATCATTTCAGAGAAAATTCTGTCCTCCCAAAGAGAGAGAACCACCTGCAGCTCCAGGGCCTGATCAGTTCAAGTAATATTCTACTGTCTAATTAATCTGATTTTCTTTTTCAGAAATTGGAACTGCAGAACCTAACAAGTCAATCGCATCCTTTGGAGTCAAGGTAGCAAAATATTTCATCCTATCTTATAGGTAGAAACTACAGCCCTTTCCCATCCTGAAGAAGACAGAGGATGGACCATTTGCCCACACTCCCTTTGTAATATTTCTAATATGATAGAATCTCTAGTATATAGAACTAGAAGGGAAGCCTGTAGCTTCCCCAGATATGCTTAGGCTATTAAAATTAGTAACAGGTCTAGAGACATTTTCTCTTGGACCCAGTTAAAAGTAAGCAACATTTATATTGCCCTCTTTACACTAACAGCTAGCTAAGTTTTCAGGTTTGCAGAAAGAAAATGCAAGAACCACCTAGTCGCCTGGATGAGTCCCCTGCCTGGACAGACAAAGGATTCCCTGAAGATTCAGCTGACTAAAACCCCAGGGAAGAATGCAGACCATCCTGTAAATGCCCACAGATACCAGTGACTACTGGAAACTGCCTGGGAACAGATGACCTCAGAGCCCATAGCTGAGACAAAATGCTTCTTGACTGCACCTGATAAGAATCTCAAATTAAAATATTGCTTCTTGCTCTTATGTATGTTTCTTGATAAGCCTATTTTGTTTAGCAGCTACTATATAGTTGTACTGTCCTATCTAGAATTATTGTTTTATTTAAAAAGGAGAGATCAGCAACTTTCTGATATTTCTATCAAAGCTTGCTTATATTTTTATTGTGTTCTATTGTTTCTTCTAGTCTAAATTTAAATTTTCTATTCTTGTGGCAGGAGATGTTAGTATTACTCCATTTTTGTGCTCCTTATAATTTTCTTGCATAAGAATTGCTTTTAACTATTTGTATTAACTTCTCGGTATAAGAAAAGTTTTTCAGTCTTTATTATACTAAAGCAACCAGCCTATATTTAGGTCCTTGTATGGTAGATAATAACCGGTATCTCAGCCATCATATTATTTTGACCAATTTGGCTATGAGCTTTTATATAAATTACAGTTTATGATTCCCACATTGTCATTGTCAGGATCGGATTGCTTTTCATAATTTTGGTGCCATTTTTTAATCTACAAAAAGTAATTTTTAATAGAAAGGAGTGTAATGTCGAACCATGCATAGGCATCTCCATTAAATGGGCGATTCAGTAGGCCAGCCAGATGAATTTTTTTCTGAATTTTCCTGATACGGATAACTTGTTAATCCCAAGAAATGTTTAACCAGAAGGCCAGGTGTGGAAGATTTTACCCCTGCGCAGATCACTAGAAATATTCCTAAGATTCTTGTTATGGTACTGACATTATATTCTCTTTATTTTATTTAGCCTTTTTTTTTTTTTTTTTTGGTTTTTGGGCCACACCCTGTGACGCTCAGGGGTTACTCCTGGCTATGCACTCAGAAGTTGCTCCTGGCTTCTTGGGGGACCATATGGGACGCCGGGGGATCGAACCGCGGTCCGTCCTAGGCTAGCGCAGGCAAGGCAGGCACCTTACCTCCAGCGCCACCGCCCGGCCCTTATTTAGCCTTAATATTAATTCTCCCTTCTGATATTCACAGGCAAAATATAGCCTTGATTAAAACCCCCTTACCTGGATAATATTTAGCACCAAACCAAAGACAGTATTTTTCTCTCTCTTCAAAGTACCCTGGCAGCCTCGGTTTCTGGGATGCAAGGGCATAGCCAGAATGCAGATCCTGGGCTATTGGCTTTTCCCAGAAAATGAGAGCTACACCTTAGTGTATTTAGCTCTTTCTTTCACTTGACCTATAAAATAATAGAGCCCATCCTAGTGCAGTTAGAATTCCTAGACTTTTTCTACTTCTCACTAATCCCGTATTTTGCATCTGAAGCTAGTTTGCCTTGAGTTGTGACTCAGAGCTCACTGCTTCCACTCATGGCTTGATGCATTGTTTATTGTTAAGCTCTGATCTGTAATTATAAACATTCTTCTCAATACCTATGACTAGCTTTTACAACTTAAAGACTCCTAGCTTGGAGATTTTAAAAAATTGTAGCACGCTTGCCAGAATGTTTTTCCCCATACATTCACTGTGTGGTCGTATTTTCTTCATTTCTTCATATATCACCATCCCTGTATCCACTCTCCTCAAAGAGAACTCAAAGAAACTCTCTAATGCATCCGGACCCCAAGAGCCAGTCCACGAGATCTGGGGGACCATAGTTAGCCTACAACATGTGGATGACATCTTGATAGCACCAAAATAGGAATTCACCACTCTTGGCCTCCTTTTCACTGTTGCAACAATCTTTGACATCTTTTGGGTTAGTTATTGCTCAAGAAAAAATCAACAACTCCCTTCCTATTCCTGTTTAGAATATCAACTTTACCCTGAATACTTTTGTGCCCCAAAATTACAAATCAGGAAAGATAATCTAAGAACTTTGAATGACTTTCAGAAGTTATTAGGGGATATAAATTGGATCTGCCCATATTTGAAACTAACCACTGGACAACTGAAACCTTTATTTGAGATTTTAAAGGGCAATCCTGACCCTCTTTCTCCTTGCCAGTTAAATTCAGTTGGTCGTGAAGCATTAAACCTGGTTGAAACTGCTATATCAGAACATCAAATGACTTACTTTGACTATTCTCAGTCTTTTTCCTTGTGTATATTGCAAACTCCATATACCTCTACTGGTGTTTTATTTCAATTCAAACCTTTATATTGGATACATTTGTCTTCTACATCTAAAAAGGTCCTTATTCCCTATTATGAACATGACATCACACTGATCATGCTAGGGAGACAAACCTCCCATAAGCACTTGGGCCTTGAGCCCCTTCAAAGTATTGTTCCATATGATAGAGATCAGTGTGATTGGTCCTTTCAAAACTCTGATTCTTGGGCTATTGCCCCGTTATCTTTTACAGGACAACTGGATAACCATCCTGCTGATATGCTTCTTTCCTTTGCCACACAATATCAATACTTTTTTCCTAAATGGATCAAAAATTTTCCCATTCCTAATGCTTCTCTAGTTTTTACAGATGGCTCTAAAACAGGAACAACTGCATACCTGCTAGATGGAAGCTATTCAGTAGGTACATAGGACCAATATCAGCCCAACGTCATGCTATGATTTTAGCCATGCAGGTGACAACGAATATACCTGTAAATGTATATACCAATAACTAATATGTCTATCGAGCCATGAGTGTTATGGAAACTGTCCCTTTTTTTGGCTACTCAAAACTTGGATCATTAGTGCAATAGCTGAAGGTTTAGTATGCTCTCATTTTTTTCCAGACACATACAATAAGTTTCACAAATATAACTGTTAATGAACTCTCTCCCCTTCTTCCATTTTTAATTCTTCGTTCTCTTTCTATTTAACTTTGTTTTCTGTCATTCTGAAACAAATGTATTATGATAAGTTATGTCAACAATGTGATACATTTTCTTTAAATAATTTTTGTTTGTTTTTTTTGTTTTTTTTTTTTTTTTTTGGTTTTTGGGCCACACCCGGCGATGCTCAGGGGTTACTCCTGGCTGTCTGCTCAGAAATAGCTCCTGGCAGGCACAGGGGACCATATGGGACACCGGGATTCAAACCAACCACCTTTGGTCCTGGATCGGCTGCTTGCAAGGCAAACGCCACTGTGCTATCTCTCCGGGCCCTTCTTTAAATAATTTTAAAAATGCTTTTTCATGCCATTCAGAATGAACTTCATGTCTGCACTTCTCCGTGCTACTTTGGACATTTTAGAGCTTATTACAAATTACCCAGACCATTAACTTCTGCCAATAACCTGGTAGATAAGGTCACTCGTTTGGCTGTTTATTCTGCCTTTTCTGCTGCTCAGGAATCCCATGCTCTGCATCATCAAAATAATGCTTCTGTATGACAAAAATTTGGTATCTCCTGGGAAGCAGCAAGAGATATCATTAAGACTTGTTCTCATTGTGTGCCTTTTCTCCCTATTCCTCACTTTGGTATCAACACCCAAGGATTGCTTCCTAATCGACTTTAGCAAATGGATGTCACTCATATTCCTGAATCTGATCGAGTTGCATATGTACATGTCACTATTGACACTTATTCTCATTTTCTTTTAGCCTCCTGTCACACTGGAGAATCCTTTTCTCATGTTATTGCTCATTTATTATATTGCTTTTCAATCTTGGACATACCTAAATGTATAAAGACAGATGTCCATGGCTATTCTAGTGCCAAGTTTCAATCATTTTGTGCTGCCTTTCATATTTGTCACAAGTCTGGGATACCTTACAACCCTCAAGGTCAGGGAATAGTAGAGCGTTCTCACCAAGTACTTAAAAATCAGCTTTAAAACTAAGGGAATGTGGATTATGTCTGAACACCCCCAAATCACTTACATCATGTTCTATTTATTTTTGTTTTTTTGGGGGGCCACACCCATTTATTATATTATATATAATTATAATATAATAATATAATATAATAACTCAGGGGTTATTCTTGATTATGCACTCAAAAATTGCTCTTGGCTTGGGGGACCAAATGGGACCAAATGAACCGTGGTTCATCCTAGCTTAGCACATGCAAGGCAAGTGCACTACCGCTTGTGCCACCAGTCCAGCCCCTCTATCTTAAATTTTTTAAATTTAGTCAAAGATAATCACTCTGAAGCACAATGATTTTGGCAGAAGTCTAAATCTTCACATCCTATGGTTCAATGGAAAGATCCTGACCCTGTTCTCATTTGGGGATGAGGGCATGTTTGTGTTTTCCTACAGGATGCCAAGAGTCTGCACTGGGTCCCGGAAAGGCTGGTACACCCCACAGGAAAAGTCATACAAGGCCATGCAGAAGGCACTGACACAACATGTCAAGAGAATGACACTGAATGAGAAGCAATTGCCAGGAAGAGAGGAGAGCTGGAATGACTTATGAGAAGGTGGAGTGGGTGGTACTTACCATGAAGCAGAAGGCCCTGGACATGTGCTCTATAATGACTCTGATTGTTGCTTTAAATTTCCTTGGGATATCTATCTGTAGTGGGCTTTGTCTTGACCCCAACAAGAGTTGATTTTGGAAAAAAGTATTGGATTTCCCTGGCACAATGTCTTAACTATCTTTGCCTGCAAAAGGACTCCTGTATGCATTATATGTTGGGGCACTATGTAAGACCTGTATGCAAATAGGCCAGTGCTACAGCCAATTTCACCTTTTTTCACAATTTCCTAATAAGCCTGTAACCTATAAAGACTTGACTTTATAGGTCAAGTCTTTATAGGGGTCCTGTTTCTTATTCTGTTCCTCAAAAGGTGGTAAAATTGTTTACTCCTTCTATAATTATTGCTAATCAAAGTACTTGTGCAAAATTGGTTAATTGTTCAGGGCACAACAGTACATCTTTAGGATCTATAACTTATTCTAATTATGAGAAAGTTATCTCTAGTAAGGTCATGTTCATCTTCCCTTAGGATGGTTCTTTACTTGTGGGGAATATACTTATAATTATATTCTGAGAAATTTATCTGGGGAGTGCTGTATGTCCTGACTGCTACCTTGTTGGATAAGTATCAATTGGAAAAGGTGTATCAACATATAGGTACTCGCTTAATGCCTCTATCTGAACAATACTCGGATAAGGCGTCTTTCCTATCAGATACAGAAGCTGTTGCTATGATTTTGCCTCTTGTGGGTTTGTTATTTGCACCTATTAATTAAAGGCATTTACAGCATTTGGGATGTAATATGGCAAAGGCCCTGAATGCCACATCCATAGCCATAGCTTTATTAAATCAAGAACAGATGCAGATAAGACAGGTGGTTCACACTGCTATTATTTGCTATTGTTTCATCACCAAGGGTGTGAAAAAATGGAAGAAATTCATTTTTAATATTCATGTTTTAATATTTCTGACAACAGTCAAGAAATTCAGGATAAAGTTGATAAGCTAAAGCAACTGTCTGAAAGAATCAGACTGATCTTTGAAGAAGGTTGGAATCTGTTTAAGTGGCTAACAAGATGAAAGTGGCTCCAGCAATTGTTTCTAGCTGGAGTGCTTTTTTTTTGCTTTGCTCTCCTTTTTGGCCTGTGTTGTATTCCTCTTCTGTATAAAGCCATTTTGTATCGCAAATGCAACTTAGCCATTTCCCTTAATGAACAAAGATTGGCTTCACAAACTTAGACTGCTCTGAAAATTATAAAGGGGGAATATGTTGGGAGCTGCCTGGCCAGCCAGGGACATGCAGAAGGAGCTTCCCTAAGAAAGGGGTCTGGAATGCCAAATGGTGCAGAAGGACATAGCTCTAACTGCAGGTCATAGCTCTCTCTCTCTCTCTCTCTCTTCCTCCCCCTCTGTTCCTGCCCTTATTTGAAGAGCAGAACACTTCAGGAAGGTGTGTAGTGAATACATGATGGCTTTATATGGGATGAAAAAATGTACACATTCGTGGCTTATGTAATCCTAACATATGATCTTTATGTAACCACGTTATAAGATATATATGATCTTATATGATATATATGATCTTAAAACCACGTTATAAGATATATATGATCCTTATGTAACCACGTTATGACTTAAAAGATGAGTTTAGAACAAAATTCACGATCCTTTGCAGACCTCCTTTTTTCTTTTCTTTCAGCCAAATCACTGGTGCCCTTTCTCTCGCTACCTGCAGGACAGGCTTGCGAGAGGTTTGATCCCTGACATCTTCTATGGTCCTCTGAGCACTGCTAGAAGTAATTTCTGAATGCAGAGACAAGAGTAATCCCTGAGAACCGCCGGATGTGATACCAAAACCAAAAAATTGGAAGGAAAAGAAAAACCTCAGGGGGCCAGGGATGTGAGTCAGCAGTAAAGCAACGTATCATGTGTCTGAGGCCCTTGGTTCAACTTCCAGCACATCCAAGAAAAATACAAAAATCCCTTCCCAGGACTCTTGAGATGTGCCAGCCAGCTTGCCTCATGGTTCTATGGTACCCAATGATGGCACCAAACAGCAGTCAGGGGATCACTTGCTCCTGTAGGATTTCCACTGCAAGATCTCCACCAACTCATCTTGGGCTCTTCTTTGAGTACATCTTCACCATATCAAAATGTTGGTTTTCAAAAACACAACAAATCCTCAAAATCTATCCTCATCTGAATTTATTAGCTAATACAGCACATGGATCTCATTCATCCTTTTCTGTATAGCATGATGACTCTCAAGAGCACTTCCATAGCAGCCTTTTCCTATAAAAATATAGTTTGGGGCTGAAAAGAGAAAGGGTAAAGTATTTGCTTTGCACATGAACAACCAAAAAAGTAAAGTTGTTTTCAAGTAGAAGATTGCACAGAAGTGGGACAATGCCATTGTCCATGTACAAATTGAAGTGCAAAATATAATCTGAGGCAGATAATATCTTTGAAGGAGGATCCTGTAGAAGAAAAAAATAACAAGGGGGCCAGAGAGATAGCATAGCAGTAGGGCGTTTGCCTTGCATGAAGCCAACCCAGGATGGATGGTGATTCGAATCCCAGCATCCCATATGGTCCCCAAGCCTGCCAGGAGCAATTTCTGAAAGCAGAGTTAGGAGTAACCCGAGTGCCGTCGGATGTGACCCCAAAACCAAAAAAAAAAAAAAAAAACAGAAAACAAGGTGAATATCTATGAGGTAACTGACTTTTCTATCTTCTAAACAGTACTCTTTCCTAATTCTGGTTCTCACATGAACTACATCCTGTCCATCTGTACTGCTTTAGGACTCAAAGCCCTTCTATCTACCTACTCTATGCTTCCAGTCTCACAGATCTTCTGTCCACCTCCTCCAAGTAGCCTGGCTAAGCAACTGAGTATCTTGGTGAGTAGAGGGAGGGACACACAGATGTTTTTATAGTCCAGAGGTTGAGGGTTCAAAAACCTAACAAAACGTAACAACATTTATTGGCTCTTTTGTGAAGGATAGTTAAAATGAACTGAATTGAATGAGAACATTGAGTTAGGCCATTAATGAGAAGTAACGGTCTTGCTCAGAGAGAATATGGTCTCATTTCTTTGATTTCTTGAGACCACACTAGCCCTGGCACACACTGCTGTGAATCAATATGGCAGAACCACATTCATGAATCAGCTTTTGCATACCTAGCCTGATATAAGACCTTTTCTGTAATTAAATATCATCAAATCTTCTCCTCATGAAATATTCAACAGAAGGGGTCGGAGAGATAGCATGGAGGTAAGGTGTTTGCCTTTCATGCAGAAGGTCATCAGTTCGAATTCTGGCGTCCCATATGGTCTCCCATGCTTGCCAGGAGCAATTTCTGAGCATGGAGCCAGGAATAAACCCTGAGCACTGCTGGGTGTGACCCAAAAACAAAAAACAAAAAACAAAAAACAAAAAAAAAAGAATAAAAAAAATTTAAAAAAATTAAAAAAAAGAAATATTCTGGGGCCGGAGAGATAGCATGGAGGTAAGGCGTTTGCCTTTCATGCAGGAGGTCATCAGTTCGAATCCCGGCGCCCCATATGGTCCCCTGTGCCTGCCAGGAGCAATTTCTGAGCCTGGAGCCAGAAATAACTCCTGAGCACTGCCAGGTGTGACCCAAAAACTACAAAAAAAAAAAAATATTCTTCAACAGAAGCCACATGTTTGCAGTGTCTGTATTTTTGTTTTTGTTTTTTCGGGCCACACCTATTTGATGTTCAGGGGTTACTCCTGGCTAAGCACTCAGACATTGCCCCTGGCTTGGGAGGATCATATGGGATGCCGAGGAATCGAACCACGGTCCTTCTTTGGCTAGCGCTTGCAAGGCAGACACCTTACCTCTAGCGCCACCTCACCAGCCCCATGAATTTGTATTTTGTTTGCAGTGTCTGAATTTGTATTTTGAAAGAATTCAAAGTTAAAATCAGAGTTTCTCCAACTTAGGAAAGAGAAAAAAACCCAAACTCTAAAATTAATTTGATTGAATAATTTGAGTTTACAGACCAATCAAATTGATACTTCAAAAGGCCATCAAAGGAACCAGATAGATAGTAAAGCAGGCAAGGTGTTTTCCTTACATGGCTGATTGAATATGCTTGGACCCCTGGCACCACATATATTTCTCCAAGCCCTGCCAGGATTCATCTCTGAATACAGAACCAGGAGTAAGCCTGAATACCACTGGGTGTGCTCTTTTCCCTCACAGGAGTCAGAGAGATAGCACAGCAGTAGAGTGTTTGCCTTGTACATAGCCAATCCAGGTCAGACAGTGGTTCAAATCCCGGCATCCCATATGGTCTTCTGTGCCTGCCAGGAGCGATTTCTGAGTGCAGTCAGGAGTAACCCTTAAATGCCGTCAGGTGTGAGGCCGGGTGGTGGCGCTAAAGGTAAGGTGCCTGCCTTGCCTGCGCTAGCCTTGGACAGACCACGGTTCGATCCCCCGGTGTCCCATATGGTCTCTCAAGCCAGGAGCAACTTCTGAGCACATAGCCAGGAGTAACCCCTGAGCGTTACCGGGTGTGGCCCAAAAATCAAAAAAAAAAAAATGCCGTCAGGTGTGACCCCCCAAAAAAACAAAAACAAAAATAAATAAAAGATCATCACAAAGAAGAGGACAGAAGGAGGAGAGGAAGGAAAAGAAAAATGAAAAGGATTGAAGGAGTAATAGAATAAGGAGCAAAACAAAAAGGGAAAGAAAAAGTGAAGCAGGGCCCGGAGAGATAGCACAGCGGTGTTTGCCTTGCAAGCAGCCGATCCAGGACCAAAGGTGGTTGGTTCAAATCCCGGTGTCCCATATGGTCCCCCGTGCCTGCCAGGAGCTATTTCTGAGCAGACAGCCAGGAGTAACCCCTGAGCACCGCCGAGTGTGACCCAAAAACCAAAAACCAAAACAAAAAAAAAAAAGAAAAAGTGAAGCAGGGGCCAGGGCAGTGGCACAGCGGTAGGGTGTTTGCCTTGCATGTGGCTGACCTAGGACAGATCAAGGTTTGATCCTCTAGATTCCCATATGGTCACTCAAACCAGGAGCGATTTCTGAGCACACAGCCGGGAGTAACCCCTGAGTGTCACCAAGTGTGGCCCAAAAACAAAAACAAAGAAAGAAAAAAAAAGTGAAGCTGACAGGATTTTGACAAAGGGTTTTCATAACAACGCTAGAATGATACAGAAAAATATGAAGAGGAAAAAGGAAAGAACCAGCCAGCCACCATTACACCACGCTATGCATTAATTTTAAGACAGTTATATAGGGGACAGAGCTGTGGCGCAAATGGTAAGTGTCTTGAAAGTGCTAGCCTAGGATGCTGTTCAGTTCTTCGGTGTCCCATATGGTCCCCCATGCCAGGAGCAATTTCTGAGTGCATACCCTGAGCATCACCGGGTGTGGCCTAAAAACCAAAAGAATAAAATAAAATAAAAGAAAGAAAGAAAGAAAAAACTGTATATAGGGCAGGGAAGATGTTTTATCTCATACTTTACAGAAGAAGAAGGAGGAAGCTGTAAGTGGAAACAAAGGAGTGTAAACAATTGCCTTTGGCAGCAGTATCAGAGCCTCTGTGAAAGTGTGTGGCATGCTTCCAAGTACACAATAGGTCATTGGACAGAGCTGCTTCATGATTCTAAAAGGAGAGCACCATTATGTTTAAGAAATTCCACTTTGGGGGCCGGGCGGTGGCGCTGGAGGTAAGGTGCCTGCCTTGCCTGCGCTAGCCTAGGACGGACCGCGGTTCGATCCCCCGGTGTCCCATATGGTCCCCCAAGAAGCCAGGAGCAACTTATGAGCGCATAGCCAGGAGTAACCCCTGAGTGGCACAGGGTGTGGCCCAAAAACCAAAAAAAAAAAAAAAAAAGAAATTCCACTTTGGGGGGCCGGGTGGTGGCGCTAAAGGTAAGGTGCCTGCCTTGCCTGCGCTAGCCTTGGACGGACCGCGGTTCGATCCCCCGGTGTCCCATATGGTCCCCCAAGCCAGGAGCAACTTCTGAGCACATAGCCAGGAGTAACCCCTGAGCATTACCGGGTGTGGCCCAAAAATCAAAAAAAAAAAATTCCACTTTGAAGAATTTAGTCTGTATTGCCTTTATACAGTCTATTAATAATAAATATTCTTTTTTTTTTTTTTTTTTGGTTTTTGGGCCACACCCTGTGACGCTCAGGGGTTACTCCTGGCTATGCGCTCAGAAGTTGCTCCTGGCTTCTTGGGGGACCATATGGGACGCCGGGGGATCGAACCGCGGTCCATCCTAGGCTAGCGCAGGCAAGGCAGGCACCTTACCTCCAGCGCCACCGCCCGGCCCCAATAATAAATATTCTTTAAATAGATGTTTTCAATAGCACACGTACAAAAGTTTCACTGAAATATTGTTTTGCAAGAGCAAAAAAATGGCACTAACCTAAAAGGTCATCAGTTGGAAACTGGTTCCCACATACTGTATGGTACAGTTAAGCAATGATCCTATGCAAAAGCAACAAGCAGCAGTTCTCCATGGACTAATTTGGAAAGAGCTCCAAGATAAAATCAAGGTGTAAAACACTGCTATACAATATTACGATTAGAGAGATTTGTTATTTTTAGGCCATACTCGGGGTGCTCAGGCTTTACTCCTAGCGGTGTTTGTGGGGCCATATGAAATTTCTCGTATTGAACCTGAGTCAGACTTGTGTAAAACTCTCTGTACTGTTACTCAGGCCCTTGAATGCTTTTTTCTGTAGGATCCTCCCCAGTGGTACTCAAAGATCTGGGGCCACACCTTTGTTATTCAGCCATGCTGCCTGTGTATTGCTGACCCAGCATGGTGGTGCTGGGGGCCACCAGGACTATACTTGGCAATGCTCAAGTGACCATGAAGTGCTGGAAATCAATCTTGCAAATCATATACTCTTGTCCTTTGAAGTATCTCTCTGGCCTCTGTTTGTTGAGCCCCCCTTTCCCTTCTCTTTGCAGATATTACTGTTGTTATAATGGCAGGGGAGGAGTTTGTGTACACCTGCTGCTTGCACACTTGGTGTGGTGCTCACCGTGGGGCAGGAGGGATCTCCACATTTTAGTGGTTATGCTTGCACATGTGATCACCAGGGGGTTGTACTCTTTTAGTTGTAGTAGTTAGGCAGGAGTCACACACTTTATTTAGTTATTAGTTTTGTTGGGGGACCATACATGACAAGGCTCAATACTCAATACTCCAAATACTCCAAAGTCTAATTCAGGAATTACTCCTGGTGGGTCTCAGAGAATGCTGACAATCCCCAACCCTGTGTCATACATTTTAGTTGAGGCACTTACAGACACCTGCCTAAGGTGCTCCTGAGATTGCACTAGACTTCCTAGAGAGCAGAGCCCTCAACTTTGGTCAGCACATAGAAGCAGCAAATGACATTAAACTAATAGCCTCAAACTTGCATGAAGGCAACAGTTGGGTAACCAATCTGCAGACATACACTATCGACATTCCAGACTCCCTCCAGGAAGTAAGAATACAGTTTACTCCATGATGTGTTACCCCCTACTTAGGGGGACACGCACCAGACATGGCTTTTTGCCTTCCTGGGGCAGTGCCTTCCTCCCAAAGAATTAATTGCCAAAAGGCCCGCTCAGCGAAGTCAATCATTTGACCCTTTGCGTGGATTATTGGCGGTAATTCCAACATGGCTGTAACATTACATTTTTCTCTTTATTTGGCCACTATAGAAATCCAGCCTCAGCTTTCCTACAGACAAAGAAATGTCAGTACCAAAACCCGTCAAAAGTTCCCCGCTGACTAGTTTATTTGTGACTCGTATTTCTAGTAACCTGGCACCAGCAGCTTGTTTTTCTGAGTCTAGCTCTATGATGGTAAACAATTATTTCTGTCCCCCTAAAATCTATTTTCCGGCAACTACATAAACATCATAAAAATCTCTGTCTCTCTCCTCCTGGTTTCTTGAAAAACCAAAAACATTTCTAGCTCTTGTTTCACAGTCCTCTAGCAGGGGTCTTTCTCACCTATAGGATAGTCATTTGATATGTAGATTTTAGGTCTGTTTCCCCATTGTACTGCTCTCCTACTCTTTGTTCTCCCTGAAGACACCTCTGCTTATGAGAGCCTGTGATTATAAATGTCATTAGCTGAAAAGTAAATTTGTCTCTCGTCCCTTGGACGTGGGTCCCCATACAATTCATTTTGTGTGGTCTCATTTATTTCATTTTCATATTTCATATTCGTCCACCTTGTGTGCCTGCTTATTCCCAGTGAAAATTATTTAACCCACTAAGGTTTTGCTTAGGGTCGCTAACACATCTGCCGCGGTGATGTTAAGCACTTCAGGGTTGTACACACTGCCACTGTCAAACACTTACTGCCTCCTGGTGAAAGGGGAGATGTTCAACAGGATGACTTCGTTTACTCCCTATCTCTAGTCTTGTTGAATCCAGGTCAGGCAAGCACCCCACCCACTGCACTATTGCTCCAGCCCCTTGTCTCTGGTTTCGATAAGCTACAGATGCTCAGGATTTGAATGGTGCCTCAAGATATTTTAGTGGTAATTCCTAAAACCTGGAAGAAAAAGGGCTTCTGGGGCCCCAGATTGTATTTTGGGATGACACAGTGACCTCACAGGGGGAATAGCACCTGAATATGCAGTAACTGGCGTCTTATTGGCCAGCAGCATGTCTTGAATTTTGAATGTCCTCACTGATGAACACAAAGCTCATATTTCTCTGGATATGCTTCATAATTTCTCTGGTGCAGGGTTTTTTTCCCAGATGCTCTCAGATAGCCTTGCACATCATGGTGTTCTTAACCACCAGCACCACAGCTCACTCTCATAAGAGGACGTCTGTTGAGAGAAACCAACATCATTTTTAATATATTTGTCCATATCCTTTACTATCCTCATCTATCTGTAATGCCAGTTCATTTTATCTAGTCTATCTGGTAAGCATCCACATGAGTGGCTCATTAAAAAAGTCGAAACTTCTGGGCCCGGAGAGATAGCACAGCGGCGTTTGCCTTGCAAGCAGCCAATCCAGGACCAAAGGTGGTTGGTTCGAATCCTGGTGTCCCATATGGTCCCCCGTGCCTGCCAGGAGCTATTTCTGAGCAGACAGCCAGGAGTAACCCCTGAGCACTGCTGGGTGTGGCCCAAAAACCAAAAAAAAAAAAAAAAAACAAAAAAAAAAGAAAAAAAAAGAAACTTCCATTTCCTATTTTGCCTTTCCTCTAAGAACTTTGTTCTCTATTCCATTTCAGTCCCTGCCCCAGAACCACATCCCTTGCCTCATAATTGCCCAGAAAAAAACTTCCCCCCAAATATTTTGAATCATATCCAACATTGCTTAGGAGTGTTACTCTTGACCCCTGGTATAACTGAGAGACTTCACAGTGCTGAGGATTCAAACCAGGATCAGTTGCATGCAAGACAAGTGTCTTATACTCAGTACTATCTCTGTCGGCCCTTATTTCCCAAATCTTAACCCCCAATTCCACACAAAGTTAGAGAAGATGAGACCCGAGGATGTGGCTCAGTTTTAGTACACATACTTTACATGTGTGTGGTCTTCAGTTCAATCTTGCAGCACTAGCAGTCCTTCTATCTTGAGAAAACAGGAGCTACTTGAAAGAATTAGAGAAGGATGTAACCAGAGACATAAAGTATTGGGGTTAAGGCACCAGTCTTGCATGCGACTGACCCTGATTTGATCTCCAGCATTGTAAATGGTCTACCTGAGCACAACTGAGTGTGGCCCAGAAATGAAAAAGAAGAATTAGTGAGTAAATATTCAAAGATCAGCAGAGTCTCTAGTAGTTTGTGTTCCCATCACCAGCAAAGTAGAGAAAACTGTATAATTCTACAGATTTTGCCTCAATAGTGGGGCAAATTTAGCCAAACAATAAAAATATTCTTTGATCCTGGCTTTAAAAAGAAGTTTAAGGTATTCAGTAGGAAACATACCACCTAAGGGTGCTGGAGGACAGGACAGGAAAAAGGCAAAGACTCTTTGTGGAGGAAAGCACTCAACCAGGAGGAGGTGGTGGTGCTGAAAGGTGGCAAAGTGTTATGTATGAAACCCTATCAGCAACTTAGTATAACCCACAGTGCAAAATGTTGAGAAAGATAAAGTAAGTACTTCTCATAGAAGCAGACAAGTGGAATTGAGGCAAATGGGATGGAGGCAATTGGTGAATGAAAGTGGACACTGGTGAAGGGAATTGGTGATGAACCATTAAATGCATTTAATGGATTAAACATTAAATGAAACCCAAACATTAATAATTTTGCAATTTCATGGTGACTAATTTTTTTTAAAAATTTAAATGGGGCTGGAGTGAGAGTACAACTGGTAGAGTGCTTCCAATAAAGGAGTTTAATAGTGAAAAGATAAATAATAAAAGCCTCAAAAAGATCAAATTGATGCCAAGTAATTTCCAGAACAAATCATAAGCAACATGTATAGTAGTATAAATATATCTTACATCCATCAAGGTAAAATTCACAACATTTAGCATCCTTAAAATATATGCACTCAATGGCATAGTATTTGCTTAGTATGCGTGAGAACTTTGATTTAGTTCACAATACCACACGATCCTCTGGCCACCAGTAGAAACAACTCCCCCGTCAGAGCAAGTCTCTCTCTCAGAGCAAGTCTGTTTAAACCCTGGCAGCTGCAAACACGGACACACTCTACAACTGCTGCCATGCCAATGGCCCATCTTCAATAATTTTCCACTAATCTCTGCCAGAGATGCTTAGCCACCAGAAACTTCAAGTATGCCAGTTTTGTCAGAATCAGAATCAGGGTGTTTTGTCTCCCCCTATGCCTCTGTAGTTCCAGAAGTCCCAGCAGCTATGCCCATGAACCACTGCTGTCACAGTGATATGAGTGCATTGGCCCAGCTCCACAGATAATTGAAGTCCTGAGCTGCATGGCCACATCAGCAACACCCCCATAATTTTGTTTATGTATTTATTTTTGTTCCAACATAATTTTAATGCTGACTTTCCAGTAGGAATACACCAAATTAGATATGAAATTATCAGAGAAGTCCAACAAGCAACATTGGAATACTCAACTAGCAATAAACAGTTTAGTAAAACTTCAGACAATGATATAATGACCCCATTGCAAGATATGACAATTTTCACAAATTTTCTTTTGATGAAGTGGGTTTTTGTTCATTTATTTGTTTCTTTTTGCTTTGGGGCCACACTTGGTGTGCTCAGGTCTTACTCCTGGCTCTGCACTCAGGAATTATCCCTGGATGGATCAGGAAACCTTATGGGATACTGGGGATAAAACCTAGTTGGTCATATGCATAACAAGTGCCCTAATGAAGACTTGTTTCAATAATTCTATTACCATTTAGTTGTACTAAGCAATATTAAGCAAATTAGTTGTACCTGGCAAGAGGAGGGCTTTGCTGAGATTGGGAAAATGGGGACAACAGTGGAGGAAATGTTATACTGGTGGTGGGACTGGTGGTAGTACATTGAATGCCAGAAATAACTGTACTATGATCAATTCTATAAACCATAGTTTAAAATAAAAAATTAATATTAGGGCCCGGAGAGATAGCACAGCAGTGTTTGCCTTGCAAGCAGCCGATCCAGGACGTAAGGTGGTTGGTTCGAATCCCGGTGTCCCATATGTCCCCGTGCCTGCCAGGAGCTATTTCTGAGCAGACAGCCAGGAGTAACCCCTGAGCACTGCTGGGTGTGGCCCAAAAACCAAAAAAAAAATTAATATTAAAAAAAGAAACAACCGGGGCCAGCATGGTGGCGCTAGAGGTAAGGTGCCTGCCTTTCCTGTGCTAGCCTAGGACGGACCATGGTTCCGCGGTCCATTCCCCTGATGTCCCATATGGTCCCCCAAGCCAGGAGCGATTTCTGAGCACATAGCCAGGAGTAACCCCACGAGCGTTACCAGGTGTGGCCCAAAAACCAAAAAAAAAAAAAAAAAAAAAAAAGAAACAACCTCCCAACACTGAGTTAGTAACAACCTCTGAGCCCTGAGCTAGGAGTGAACAATAAGTGAGGCCCCAGGACATCCAAAACATATATATGTATATGTGTAAATACACATGTTGGATATACACATGATATACAAATGTTGGCTATAGGTATGTGTATATGTGTGTATAAACATATTCATATATCCAACAAGGTAAAATTATGATGCATGACACCCAAGAAAAACATCTAGCAAAATAATGGCTGATTGTTTTTTGTACCACATCCAGTGGTGTTCAGGGCTTTTTCCTGGCTCTGTGCTCAGGGATCACTCTTGTTAGTAGGGCATATGTCATCCCGGCATCCCATGTTGTCCCCCGAGCCTGCCAGGAGCGATTTCTGAGCATAGAGCCAGGAGTAACCCCTGAGTGCTGCCAGGTCTGACCCAAAAAACAGAACAAACAAACAAACAAAAAAAACCCTGCAAATAAAGTTGAAGAAAGACAAAAATAGCAACAAAATAGGAGTTAGTGACTTCAACATTGCTCTATCTATCTATCGAGAGGGCTCTAGCTCAACAACGAAATAATGGCTTTGAAGGAAGAAATGGAAGAAAAGGGCTTAGTGTACTATTGGGCTTTTCATCCCCCAAAAGCCCAATATATATTTTTCTCCAATGCACATGAGACATTTTCCATGATAGACCACAGGCTAGGTCACAAAACATACCTCCATAAAATCAAGAGGATAAAGATTG
Organism: Suncus etruscus; assembly: GCF_024139225.1. NCBI lineage: Eukaryota > Metazoa > Chordata > Mammalia > Eulipotyphla > Soricidae > Suncus > Suncus etruscus. The sequence continues at coordinate 62,305,504 of NC_064868.1, read as the reverse complement.
TACAATTACCTTCTCAGATCATGATACATTGAAAATAGAAGTGAATTCCAAATAGAAATGGAGAAATGGGCCCGGAGAGATAGCACAGCGGCGTTTGCCTTGCAAGCAGCCGATCCAGGACCAAAGGTGGTTGGTTCGAACCCCGGTGTCCCATATGGTCCCCGTGCCTGCCAGGAGCTATTTCTGAGCAGACAGCTAGGAGTAACCCCTGAGCACTGCTGGGTGTGGCCCAAAAACCAAAAAAAAAAAAAAAAAAGAAATGGAGAAATGACTTTAACACTTGGAAATTAAACAGCTCATTACTGAACAACCATTAGGTCAAAGAAGAAATCAAACAGGAACTCAAAGGATTACTGGAAACGAAAGAGAATGAAGACATGAGCCATCATAATTTGTGGGACACAGCAAAAGCAGTCTTAAGAGAAAAGATGTGCAAGCATTCATCAGCAAGGGTCCAGGACCAGAGAAGACAACACAGTGGTAGGGCATTTGCTTTGCACATGGCCAACCCAGGAAAACCTGGGTTCGATACATATAGGCCCCCAAGCCTGCCATGAGCTATTTCTGAGCACAGAGCCAGGAGTAACCACTGAGCACCACCGGGAATGGCCCAAAAACCAAAAAAAGGGGTCCACATAAATAATTTGACTGCACAGATTAAGAAATTGGAAAATGGGGGCCGGAGAGATAGCATGGAGGTAAGGCATTTGCCTTTCATGTAAAAGGACGGTGGTTTGAATCCCGGCATCCCATATGGTCCCCTGTGCCTGCTAGGGGCAATTTCTGAGCATAGAGCCAGGAGTAACCCCTGAGTGGTGCCGGGTGTGATCCAAAAACCAATAAACAAACAAACAAATTGGAAAATGACCCAAAAAATGAGGTGAAATAAGGCAAGAGAAAGGAAAAAATAAAACTGTTGGATGCCCTCCGTGATACTGTTCCCAAACCTCCTGGCAGATGAAACTCCTGTAGAGATATTGATTCCAGGGGACACCTTTGAGCAATTGTTTCAGGGATTTTCTTTGAGGCTGAGTGCTTTGGAAATGCCACCAACACCAGAGATGAAGGACAGCACAAAGAGAGGTGCCATCGCTCCCCCCCTATAATTAATGATTCCTAATTGGGCTTGACCTTGGGTCATCCCCCCTCCCAGAGAGAGCGCTGGTTAAAGGAGATAATACCTATCAACACTTGCTCCATGAGTCCTTCTAAGCCCTATTTTTTTGCTTAGTTTCTCTTCAGTGCCTCAGTACCCCACCCTGGGTTATGTCCTATTATCCATCAGATATACTATTTCCTCTTTTGGTCCTATATAAGCATTGGTAGAAGGGAATAAACTGTCACTTGTTTTCAGCCTGACCCGTTCTTCTCCTACCATGAGTTGGGGGGAATGTCCTTGGTCCCTGAATGCACTGGGAGAAGGAAGTTGACTCTTACTGAGCAACAGGACTGGCAGAAAAACTTAAAGTTAAAATTAATAAACTGAAAACAGAAAAATAATAAAAGATCAATGAAAGCAAATGTTGGTTCTTTGAAGAAAAATAAAAAGGTTAAAAAACATTAGCAAGACTCACAAAGGAGAGAGTGAGAACCTCAATTAACAAAACAAGAAATGAAGACGATTACAATCGACACTACAGAAATCCAAAGGATAATAAGAAACTACCTCGAGAATCTTTTTTTTTTTTGTGGGGGTGGGGATGTTGGGCTATACCCAGAGATGCTCAAGGTTCTCTCCTGGCTCTGTACTCAAAAATCACTCCTGGCAGGCCTTCCCTCAACTTTGAGAACCTTTATATCACAAAACAAGAAAACCTAGAAGAAATAGATAAATTTTTGGACTCCTATAATCTCCCAAATATGAACTGAGGTGATTTGGAAAACCTGAACAGATATAATATTATTGAGAAAATTAAAACGGTAAACAAGGGCCCGGAGAGATAGCACAGCGGCGTTTGCCTTGCAAGCAGCCGATCCAGGACCAAAGGTGGTTGGTTCGAATCCCGGTGTCCCATATGGTCCCCCGTGCCTGCCAGGAGCTATTTCTGAGCAGACAGCCAGGAGTAACCGCGGAGCACCGCCGGGTGTGACCCAAAAACCAAAAACCAAACAAAAAAAAAAAAGGTAATCAAAAATCTTACCCCCAAAAAAGCCCAGGCTCAGGTGAATTCACTAATGAATTCTTTCTTTTTTAGTGAATTCTTTCAAATCTTTAAAAAGGACCCGCTGCCAATTCTTTTCAAGTCCTTCCAAGAAATTAAGGAGAAACATTCCCAAACATTTCTATAAAGCTAATATCACTTTGATTCCTAAGTAGAGACACCACAAAAATTTACAGAATTAGAGCAGTAAGACAGGGCCAGAGCAATAGGTAATACATTTGCCTTACCAAATGGGTTCAATCCCTGGAGGCAAATATCTTTTTTTTTTTTTGGTTTTTGGGCCACACCTGGCGGTGCTCAGGGGTTACTCCTGGCTGTCTGCTCAGAAATAGCTCCTGGCAGGCACGGGGGACCATATGGGACACCGGGATTCGAACCAACCACCTTTGGTCCTGGATCGGCTGCTTGCAAGGCAAACGCCGCTGTGCTATCTCTCCGGGCCCCAGAGGCAAATATCTTTAATGAACACAAATACAAAGATCCTCAACAAAATACTAGCAAATAGATTCCTACGATTCAAGTAGGATTCATCCCAGGAATGCTAGGGTAGTATAAAGTACACAAATCCATTAATATAATACATATGTTCTAAAATAAAAAATAAAAATCATGTGATCATATCAATAAATGAAGAGAAAGCACTTGACAAGATCCAGCACCCAATCATAATTTAAAAACTCAACAAAATAGGAATTGAAGCAACCTTTCTCAATATAGCAAAAGCCATTTACCATGAGCCCACAGCAAACATTATACTCACTGGGGATAAGACCAGACACAAGACAAGGTTTTGGTTTTTTTGTTGTTTGTTGGTTTGGTTTGAGCAATGCCCAGGGGTTACTCCTGGCTCTGTGCTCAGAACTTGCTCATGGCAGGCACAAGGGACCATATGGGATGCCGAGATTTGAACCACCATATGTCCTGACTTGGCTGCATGCAAAGCAAACACCCTACTGCTGTGCTATCTCTCCATCCCCCAGACACAATTTTATCCACTCTTGCTACTTTTAATCAGTATAATACTGAAAGCTCTTGCCATAGCAATTCTGCAAGAAAAAGATATCAAGTGAATACAGATATATAAGGAAGCTCTCATTATTTACAGATGATATTTAGGAAGCTCTCATTATTTACAGATGATATTTAGAAAATCCTAAAGACTTTATGAAAAAGCTTCTAGAACAACAGAGTTTTGTTTTTGTTTTTTTCTGTTTTTGTTTTTGTTTTTTTGGTTTTTGGGTCACACCCAGCAGCACTCAGGGTTTAGTTACTCCTGGCTCTACGATCAGAAATTGCTCCTGGCAGGCTCGGGGGACCACATGGGATGCCGGGATTCAAACTACTGTCCTTTTGCATGCAAGGCAAACGCCTTATCTCCATGCTATCTCTCCAGCCCCAGAACAATAGATTTGTATAGTATAAAAGAAGGCTACAAAATATTCAATAATCTATGGCTTTCCTATATACAAGTAACAGAATAAAAAGCTTTGAAAAATTCAGTTCTCTCTCTTTTTGTTGTTACTGGGTTTTTTTTTTGGGGGGGGTGAGCCCCACTAAGTGACACTCAGGGCTTACTTCTGGCCTTGTGCTCAAAAATCGCTCCTGGCGGGCCCGGAGAGATAGTACAGCGGCGTTTGCCTTGCAAGCAGCCAATCCAGGACCAAAGGTGGTTGTTTCAAATCCCGGTGTCCCATATGGTCCCCCGTGCCCGCCAGGAGCTATTTCTGAGCAGACAGCCAGGAGAAACCCCTGAGCACCGCCGGGTGTGACCCAAAAACCAAAAAAAAAAAATCGCTCCTGGCTCGGGGGACCATATGGGACGCTGGAGATCAAACTCAGGTCCATCATGGATCATTCACATGCAAGGTAAATGCCTTACCTCTGTGCTATCGCTCTGGCTTCATTAATCACATTCTCAATTGTGTCTCGGGAAATCAAGTACCTTGAAATAAATTTAGCTAAATAGGCGAAAGATCTATGCAAATAAAACTACAAAACACTACTTCAAGAAATAAAAGAGCTGGGGGCCAGAGAGATAGCATGGAGGTAAGGCATTTGCCTTTCATGCAGAAGGTCGGTGGTTCGAATCCAGGCATCCCATATGGTCCCCTGAGCCCGCCAAGAGTGATTTCTGAGCATAGAGCCAGGAATAACCCCTGAGCTCTGCCGGGTGTGACCCAAAAACCAAAAATAAATAAATAAAAGAGAACACAAAATATGGAAATGCAGGTCTCCTGCTCATATATTGAGAGAATTAACATCACTAAAATATAATTACTCCCCAAAACATTGTACACATTTTTAAAAGTAATAGATCAAATACGCCTGAAATTTATATGGAACAATAAACCTCCATTAATATCTAAAGCAATCCGTAGGAAAAAGATAAAAGGCATCACTTTTCCCAACTTCAAATTATACTACAAAGTGGTACTAATTAAAACAGCATGGTATTGTAATAGACATACCCTCAAATCAATGGAACAGACTTTTAAAATTGTGAGACAGATCCTCATATATATTATCAATTAATCTTTGATAAAGGAGCAAGGAATACAAAGTGGAGTAATGAAAGCCTCTTCAACAAGTGATATGACCTCTTGATATGAACACCAAGAACGAAAGTAAAAAAGAAATGAATAAAGACCTTGCTATCAGACCTGATATTATAAGTTACATAGAGGAAAACATAGGAAGAACTCTCCACTGGAGACATTGAAGCTAAAGGCATCTTTAAGGATAAAACACCACTGATTAAACATGTGGAAGCAAAGAAAGTCAAGTGAGACTAAAAGCTTCTGTTCCTCAAATGAAAGAATGATGATGATAAAAAGGCACTCATGCAATGGGAGAAATATTCACCCAATATCCATCTGATAAGGCATTAAAGTCTAAGATATATAAAGCACTTATAAAGCTTGTTTTATTTTTGTGTTTGGGCCACACCCAGTGATGCTCAGGGGTTACTTTCTAGCTTTGCACTCAGGGATCACTCCTGGCAGGATGCTGGGGATTGAATCTGGGTCAGCCACTGCAAGGTAACTTCCCTACCCATTGTGCCCCAATTATAAAGCTTTTTGAGAAAACAATAAAAATAAAAAATGGGAAGAAATGAACAGAAATTTCTTCACAAAAGAAAAATAGATAATCAAAAAGCACATGAAAAATGTTGCACATCATTTATCATCAGGGAGAGGCAAATCAAAATAACAATAAGGTATTATCTCAAACCACAGAGACTGGCACATATCAAAAAGAACAACCAGTGCTGATGCAGATGCAGGGAGAAAGGAACTCTCATTTCTTGCTGGTGGAACTTTAGACTAGCCCAGCCTTTTTGAAAAACAATATGGACAACCCTCAAAGAAACTAGAAGTTGAGCTTCTATTCAACCCAGCAATACCACTACTGGAATATATCCTATAATTCAAAAAACACAATGCAGAAATGACATAAATATGTCATGTATGTGTCACAATATGTCAATTTATTTGTCACATAGCCATAATCTGGAAACAACCCAAGGTCCCAAGAACAGATGAATGGATAAAGAAACCATGGTAAGGGGCTGGGAAGGTGGCGCTAGAGGTAGGGTGTCTGCCCGGCATCCCATATAGTCCCCCCAAGCCAGGGGCGATTTCTGAGTGCATAATCCCTGAGCGTCAAACAGGTGTGGCCCAAAAACAAAAACAAAAAAAAGAAATCATGGTAAGAGACCAGAGTGATAGCACAGTGGGTAGGGCATTTGCCTTGCATGCAGCTGACCTGAATTAGATTCCCCAGATCCCATGTGGTCCCCAAACCTGCCAGGAGTAACAACTATACACTACCAGGTATGGCTCAAAAACAAACAAAAGAATCCATGGTACATCTATACAATGAATATTAAGCAGTTGTTAGGGAAAAATGAAACCATGTTATTTGCTTATATTTGGATAGACATGGAGAGTACCATGTTGAGTAAAATGAGTCAGAGGGAGAGGGTCAGATATAGAATGAACAAATTCACCTGAGGGATATAGAATATAGTATGAAAATACCACAGAAATGATGGGTGAAAAGTGAAGTTATGACAGAGAAGGGGACCACTATGACAGATATGTTTTCACTAGGACAGTGAAAAAGATAATTCTAGACAAGAACTGGGAACTGAAAAGAAGTAAAATAATATACATAATATCCTCTCAATAACAGTATTGCAAACAATGATATCTAAAAGAAAAAAGGGGGGAAAGAGGGAGAACAGAAGTATTTGCCATTGGGACCAGATTGACAGCATAATGGGTAGGTCATTTGCTTTGCATGCAGCCAACGCAAGTTTGATCCTTGGCATCCCATATAGTTTCCCGAGCCTGCCAGGCAAAATTTCTGAGCACAGAACCAGAAGTAACCTTTGTGCGCTGCCAGGTGTAGCCCCCCAAAACAAACAAAGTATTTGCCATAAGGGCAGGCTGGAGGCTGGGAAGAGAGATGTGAGGGTGACTAGGGAAATTAGTGGTGGGAAATGAATACTAGTAATGGAAAGGGTGTTGAAACCTTTTAGGATTGAAACTAAACTATCAACAAGTACTTAACTCTGTATCTCATGGTGATTAAATTTAAAAAAGTAGGGCCCGGAGAGATAGCACAGCGGCCTTTGCCTTGCAAGCAGCCGAGCCAGGACCAAAGGTGGTTGGTTCGAATCCCGGTGTCCCATATGGTCCCCCGTGCCTGCCAGGAGCTATTTCTGAGCAGACAGCCAGGAGTAACCCCTGAGCACCGCCGGGTGTGGCCCAAAAACCAAAAAAAAATAAAAAAATAAAAAAGTAAACCCTGAGCAACACTGGTGTAGCACCCCGATTTTTTTTATTAGGGGACCTCTTTTAAGCAGAAGCCTCATGCCCCAAGCCCAGTACCTTGGAGAGACATGAGTTTGGAAGCAAATGCCATACTGGAAATAGTTCACACATGGTTAATAAATAATAAAAAATAAATAAAATAAAATAAATAAAACTGGTTCAGGAACTCTAATACACAAGTGTTCTGCAACTAAGAAGCATATAGCTCAGTAGAGGAAAGCCGAAAACTCAAGAGTTTTTTCCTGAGACCTGGTGATCTTTATTAGGAACCGTCAGACCACTCCTTGGGTGGAGAACAAGAGGTCTAAAGCACCAATCCAAAAGGTGCTTCATCAATGATGTTTCTGACTAATGAGTAACAAGCATATACTGAATAGGGAGGGACTTGGTTAATTTAACAGAGGACCTTTTTGTGCTTTTTGTAAAGCAGCTATTAAAGCTATTAAAGCTGATTGTAATGATAATCTGGCTGGGTGAGTATTCTTTTTTGGATATTTTTCATCCAACATGCTTGATATTTTTTTTTAGCAGAGATAGCCTCCACCCCATGTACTTTTGAAAAATAATTAAATTTAAGAAGAGATTGCCTAGCCCTGAAGTGCCTGAAGGCATGAAAACCAGATTCCTTTGGGCTACTTTAGCTTTAGGAAATCTCTTAAATTTGGTATTTCCCCCAAAATACATTTCCAGGGTATCCCCACCTATCTCCCTCCAACAAGACCATCAATAGTGCAAGGTTATCCCTGTATCAACACTCAGATAACTTCTATGTATGCAGAGAACTCCTAAAAGATAGATTGGTCCTTTTTCTACTCTGAAGAAGCCTGAGATCTTATTTGAACACTTCTCTCCTCACATCTATGTTTCCTAAAACTATCTTGCTTCACTATTTCACTTTCTCCTGAACATTTTGTTCTGAGCCATTAGGACTGAATTTCCTTTCTTGCAGAGAGCAATTCTTTGTTCTATCCTGGATCTGTGGTTCCTCCAAAAGTTGGGTGGCAGGGATAACTCCCACGTCCCACACAGTGCACAACAAATGGATTTTAGGTGTAATTTGATGGCTGCTTTGTCGGTTTCTTTCTGGTGGAATCTAAGGGCTCATGCTATGTAGGTGCTCAGAGTAGAATTTACCTTCCCAAGGTAGGCATTTTCCTAAGCACTAGTAGTTGAGGTGTGTTGAATAGAAGTAGAAGCACTCTCAAGTCTACCTCGCACCTTCACTTTCCAAGCCACTTCTGTCCAACCATTCTCTTTTGGCCTGCAGATACTGTTTAGAATTACTCTGAATCTTATAATAGTTCCTTTAATGACATTTTTGTTTGTTTGGGGGCCACACCCACTGTGGTCAGGTTTATTCCTGCCTTTGCATTCAGGAATCACCAGTCCTGGAGAGCTCTGGGGTCTATATAGGGTGCTGGAGATCAAAACAGGGTTACGGCCAATGTGGCCCCATGCAAGGGAATTTGCCTTACTTTCTGTACTTCACCACACTTCTTTTTTTTACCTCCCAACTAGTACTCAAGATGACTGGGAGGGCTACAGCGGTAGTACAGCAAGTAATGCATTTACCTTCAGGCAGACAACCCAGAGTTGATCCCTAGCACTGCATGGGGCCTCCTGAGCCTGCCAGGAATGAGCATGGAATCAGGAGTAAGTCTTGAGCACCACCTGGTGTGGTCCCAAAATGAAACAAAAAATAGGTTTGGGAACCCCACCCAAGATTCCTGACCAGCCAAATCAGTTCAACTCAAGTACCTCTAAATGCAGTGCTGCCTGGGCCCTGCAGTATGGGGATACTCAGCAGTCAGGGGACAAAGGAAATTGGAACTGGGTAGGGTGAAGGTGCTATAACTGGTACACTTGTTCCCAGCTCCATCTTTACTGCTCTTTATTAATGGTTTCTGTATCTTGTGCTTCAGCACCTGGATTCATTCCTTGGCTTCTGCCATATGTCTGCTGGGTAATGATTTTTTGGGTTCAACTCATCAGTTGCGTGACATTTTTCATTAGGAAGGGCACACCCTGTGATGCTCAGGGGTTACTCTTGGCTCTGAAATCAGGAATTACTCCTAACAGAACCTGAGGGAATGTAAGATGCTGGGGGTTGCATCCTACTGGCTGTACTATCCCACTTCCCCTTGAGCACTTTAGATTTCTTCCATGTTAAAAGTCTTTCTGGGCTTTTGACTTCATTCAGTAATTTTGTCTTTAGCCTCTACTTCAGTGAATCTGTGGGAGCTAGAGTTGAGGGTCCGGTATTATGAATGCTTGGGTTGCAACCTAGGGCTCATTTTCACTAAGGCATATATAATAGAGACTTTGTAATACACAGCAACACTGTCTCCATGTGTTCACAATAGTCAGTACCTATCCCCAGTCCCATTTCTTCATTCCTTGATTTTGGAAAGCCTCGAGGCTCTCTTTTCTTCACCTCTGTCTGGAATGCTGGTGGTCCCCTCCCTGCCTGGTGTGGATAAGTGACTGGCTACAACTGCTGTCTGGAACTGTCCAGGCAAACCTCCAGCCTCCTTTCCAAGAAGTTTGTGGGTGGATATTCATAAGACTATGGGTGAATTTTTTTAAGTTTTTATTTAATTTATTTAAAGAGCATGTACCATATAGTTGACATAGTTGATAATACATTACAATAAGTGGGACCAAGTATTAAAAAAAGAGAAGCGAAATAAACAAAAGAAGTATAGCAACAAGCAAATATGTGAAAAATATTTTATCTTCAACAGGTCATTAAGTCATTGTCAGGAGATTTAATAAGCTCTTATTGCATATTCTGTTACTTCATTTGTTTCTGAAAATTAGGTGACTTTGTCATCTAAATTGGTGTGTCCATATGGGCATGAGAGTATCAAACAAAAAATGAGTTGTCGCGCAGCAAGCCCAGTCCAGGAATTCCAAGCACTATTGTTGATACCGTGGCTTTTGTTGAGTGTTTTTGGCTGCCAGGTCTTCCAGAAAAAGCAGAGGGAGGGTGTCCAAATTCACTCCTAAAAGTCCTGTTGAAATCAACCCAAATACCAGCATACCTGGAGTTTTGGTCAAATTGGTATCTTTGCAGAGAGTTGCAGAGGAGCGGTGAAGCAGGGCCATAGGCAAAGTGGAGATTGTGGGTGATATGTGCAGCATGCATGACTTCGGTTGGGCAGGGACTTGGCCCACCCTCTCCTGAGATTGCCAGTTTTCAGCTGTGTAGCCACTCACACATTTTTGTGGCTTTGGTTTACACCTCTTTCAAGAATAGAGTGAATCTATAAAAGCAAGATGCTTTTGTGGGCATTATGGGTTAATTTTTAGCTCTACCATTTCTTTTCACTAGCAGAAATACATACTTACAATTCTCCCTGCCCCTCTAGCCTTCGAGCTTGCCCTTGAATACTTTTGTTTCCCATGCCTGCTTCTTTTTCTTTTCCTTCAGGGGAGAGTACGCACATAGTCCCCCACTACCATAAATTACGTAATTGAATTTCCCACATTTGGGGAAATCACAGGGATCAGCAACGCCCGGAGTGCAATGGGTGAGCCTCACCCTGGGGAATCCACCTTCCTGATCATAAACTCGCCCCTGCTTGCTTCTTACTGTTTACATGCCTCTCATGAAAACTCTCCCAGAACTGTTACTGTTACTGTTGCACACTTCTTCTGTGGGGCAGCATGTGGTTTCTATTTCTTTGTCTTTTGGACCCAGTATGACCTCACAAAGGTACCCTTTCCTACTATCTTGACCCTGTCTCTCCACATTATTTTGAAGAGAGTGAATGAAATTTCCTTTGAAAAGGGACATTTATTCTCATAACATCCTATTTCTCCAGAAAACAAAAAAAATTCCTATGTGAGAGGTCCCCTTTCTGAGCACTGATGGGAAGACACTCTGCTTGTAACTGGAAGGTTTGGTTCAACTGCCCCTCTATGGCCAAACAACCAAGAGACACAGTAACATAGAAAAAGGGCTGTACTGGCAACAAGCTAGTGGTCTGGAGGCTTGGAAGATGGAGATTTTGTCCTCAACTTTGTGGCTGCACAATCATAAGAAAGGTTTTTTATATAACAGACAGAATGGGGGCAGAGCAATAGCACAGTGGTTAAGGCATTTGCCTTGCACACAGCTGACTCAGGTTCAAGCCACCACATTTTTTTTTTGGTTTTTGGGTCACACCCGGCGGTGCTCAGGGGTTACTCCTGGCTGTCTGCTCAGAAATAGCTCCTGGCAGGCACAGGGGACGATATGGGACACCGGGATTCGAACCAACCACCTTTGGTCCTGGATCGGCTGCTTGCAAGGCAAACGCCGCTGTGCTATCTCTCCGGGCCCCCAGCCACCACATTTGATGTTTCTCCAAGCCAGGAATAACCCGAGCACTGCTGGGTGTGGCCCCAAAACAAAAAACAGAGAAAGCACAGGGTAGAATATCTTTAGAAACAGTGAGCTACAGACCACTGATGGTCCAGGAATGCTAAATAAATTCCTTTCTTGGGGTGAAGCTATAGTACAGCAGGTTACACTATCCTTGCACTTGTTTGACTCAGGTTCAAACCTCACTCCCCATAAGATGCCCTGAACACTGCCAGAAGTAATACCTGAGCACCAGTGGGTGTGGCCCAAATAACCCCCCAATAAAAATCTCCCTAGGTTGATCCCCAAAGACACTCTATTATCTATAAACCTAAACCAAGAGATTGAGTAACCTAGGCTAAGAAAAACTGTCCCTGCCCACATAGTTGAATTTCTTTTTTGGATCATATCAGGTAGTACTCAGGGGTTACTCCTGCTGGCTTTGCACTCATAAATTATTCCCAGTGGTCTCAGGAAACCATATGGGAAGCTGGGATCAAACCCAGGTCGACCACGTGCAAGGCAAAAGTCCTACCGGCCCTACTATTATTCCAGCCCCACACAACTGACTTTCCTTTGGGCCAATTTCATGTTCAGTTCCATTAGTTATAAAAACAAAAATTTACAATAATTTCTTTTTCCTGTTTATACAGGAGGGGGATTTTTAGGAGGGGAATTGGGTCACACCTGGTGGTATCAGGACACTGCTAAGAAAGCCATGTGGCATCAGGAATCAAACCAGGGTCAGATGCATGTAAGTGTCCTGCCCACGCTACTTTTTCTTTGGCCCCATGTCCTATGTCGTTTTCAGAGATTGTTTCTTTTTTGTTTGGGAGCCACACCTGGCAATTCTAAAGGGTTAATTCCTGGCTTTGCACTCAGGAATTACTCCTTCTTGTTTGTTGTTGTTGTTGTTGTTGTTTTGGTTTTTGGGTCACTCAGGGGTTTCTCCTGGCTTTACGCTCAGAAATCACTCCTGGCAGGCTCGGGGGACCATATGGGATGCCGAAATTCGAACCACCGACCTTCTGCACGCAAGGCAAATGCCCTACCTCCATGCTATCTCTCCGGCCCCACTCGAAGTTTTGGGGTCACAAGCAGTAATGCACAGGGGTTACTCCTGACTCTATTCACTAATCATGTCTGGCTGTGCTTGGGTGACTATATCTGATGCTGGGGATCGAACCCTGGCAAGCTGCATACAAGACAAGCATCTTTCCTGATTTACTATCTCTCTGGCCCTTCAGTTCCTGGTAGTGCTCAGGGGAGTGTATGTGAGGCCCAGGATTAAATAAGGGCTGGCCATGTACAAGGCAAGCACGTACCAGCTGTACCATTGCTTCAGCTGATTTGTTCTAAAAATGTTATAATTCACAAAACATACTTTATAAACCTCTATGTATACGGAATTGTATGTCTTTTTTCTTTTATTTTTTTAGTTTGGTTATGGGCCACCCCCAGCTGTGCTCAGGGCTTACTAGTGGCTCTGCCCTCACTCCTGATGGACTCAGGGGACCATGTGGGATGCCAAGATCAAACCTGGGTCAGTTGCATGAATGGCAAGTGCCTTAACTCCAGCCTCATGTCTTTTCTCTTTTTAATCCTTCTTGTGCCAATTCAATATTGGATCATCCAAAGGAACCAAAGAAAGTGAAAGGGAGAGCCCCCTAAATTTCCCTTATATCAATGTTATCTGTCATATGAAAAGCACATGAAAATTTGGCTAGTGGGAAAAAAGGAGCTTTTAGGCTGGAGAGATATTACAGTGGGTAAGATGCTTGTCTCCTATACAGCTGACCCAGGTTTAATCCCCAGCAAAACATATGATCTCCTAGCACTGCCCGGAGTGATCCTTGAGCAGAGTCAGGAGAAAGCTGGACCAATAAACAACCCAAAAGAGGAGCTTTATTGTCAAAGAGAAGTTGGGAAACATGAGGAAAGGTAGCCTTATAGAAGAATGCTTCCACTTTCTCCACTTTTTGACCTATAGCAAGCCGATAGGTGGGGCGTCTGGAATGACCTTTTGAGAAATAGTAAAATATAAGAAACTGCCTAGCCTGATATAGCCCAAAGACATGAAGTCACCTCGCTTTGAAATGCAAATTCTGAAGTCATTGGAGACTTCAAGGCATCACCCAGATTTAGGAATATAAGTCCCATGAAGAAGTGGTGATGACCGGAGAGATAGCACAGCGGTGTTTGCCTTGCAAGCAGCCGACCAAGGACCAAAAGGTGGTTGGTTCGAATCCCGGTGTCCCATATGGTCCCCCGTGCCTGCCAGGAGCTATTTCTGAGCAGACAGCCAGGAGTAACCCCTGAGCACTGCCGGGTGTGGCCCAAAAACCAAAAAAAAAAAAAAAAAAAAGAAGTGGTGATGAGTTTATGACAGGACCACCAACAGTGCAAGGGTTTCCCTGTGACAATATCTGAATTAATTTTTTTTTTTTGGTTTTTGGGTCACACCCGGCAGTGCTCAGGGGTTATTCCTGGCTCCAGGCTCAGAAATTGCTCCTGGCAGGCACGGGGGACCATATGGGGTGCCGGGATTTGAACCGATGACCTCCTGCATGAAAGGCAAATGCCTTACCTCCATGCTATCTCTCCGGCCCCCTGAATTAATTTTTATGTATGTGGAGAACTCCAGGGCAAGATAGTTTGGAGGTATTGTATATAACCTTTTTTCAAAGCCATTTGAGGCGATTTCCACCCTTGAGCAGTCTTTTTTCTCTCTTG